>NC_073405.1:27985627-28210627 GCF_028641065.1 Leucoraja erinaceus | reverse complement strand
ACCTACGGCACGAGAATTCTCGCTACTCTCCATGGCGACTTCATTCTGGTCGGCGCTAATTTTTCAACATGTTGAAAGATTCTCGGCGACCATAATGAGGCAGCGACTAGTTCCCAGAATGCGGGAACTCCTCACGACCATGAAGGCGACTCCCCGGCAACCACCCGCGAACATGTGGCGACCATGTGGTGATTGCAAAGTCTCCTGCAGTCGCCTAAAAAGGTAAGGCAAGTGGGCCATTAAAGATAGCGGAGTCAAGGGATATGGGGAGAAGGCAGGAACTTGGGTACTGATTGGGGGTGATCAGCCATGATCACAGTGAAGGCGGTGCTGGCTCGAAGGGCCGAGTGGCCTACTCCTGCACCCTTATTGTTTATTGTCTAAGTCTACTCCGCCATTCAATCATGGCTGATCTATCCCTCACTCCTAACCTCATTCCCCTTCCTTCTCCCCACCTGTACACCTGTGACAGCCCGATGGTCCCACATTGCTCTTGCCCCCCTGCCCCCTCTGCCAGGTCCCTCCTTGTTCTCTGCATCCCCCAACCCTGCCCTGACCCTTGTTGTTGTCCACAGCTGCCCCCCATCCCTTTTTTGTTCTCGGCAGCTCCTCCCCACTGGGACCCTCTTTGTTCTATGCGGCCTGACCACCGCCCCTTCCAACAAGTTTGTTGGATCCAACTTGTTCCATAACCCAGGGAGGATGGCATCAGTGGAGAGAGAAACAAAGATGGTGCTTCAGGTTGAGGACACTGCTGTGTTTCACAGAATCTTGAAAGACTTGTCACAATCCAGTCATTCCTTCTTCTCCTTGCTCCCCTCGGGCAAGAGGTTCAGAAGCCTGAAAGCGTTCAACACCAGACTAAGGAACAGCTTCTTCCCCTCTGATATCAGGCTTCTGAACAGTCCTTCCATAAGCTGGGGTACTGTCTGATTCACCTCAACCCCATTGTGGACATTGGACTTTGTCTCTGGAACTGGTGTACTGCAATTTCTGACAACTCTGTATTCTGCATTCTGCATTCTGCATCTTCCCCTTTGCTCTACCTATTGAACGTGTGATTTGTGTGATTGTATTAATTTTGTTTTTGTTTGATGGGAAGGATGTGGAGGAGAATTGATTTTAAGAGTACAGAATCTTTATGTCCCTGTTCGGTTGAAAGGAAATAGTATAAATTGGAAAGAGCCATGGTTTTCAAGGGAAATTGGACACTTGGTTCGGGAAAAGAGAGAGATCTACAATAATTATAGGCAGCATGGAGTAAATGAGGTGCTTTAGGAGTATAAAGAATGTAAAAAGAATCTTAAGAAGGAAATTAGAAAAGCTAAAAGAAGATATGAGGTTGCTTTGGCAAGTAAGGTGAAAGTAAATCCAAAGGGTTTCTACAGCTATATTAATAGCAAAAGGATAATGAGGGATAAAATTGGTCCATTAGACAGTCAGTGGACAGCTATCTGCAGAGCCAAAAGAGATGGGGGAGATATTGAACAATTTCTTTTCTTCGGTATTCACCAAGGAGAAGGATATTGAATTATGTGAGGTAAGGGAAACAAGTAGAGTAGCTATGGAAAGTATGAGATTCAAAGAAAAGGAAGTACTGACACATTTGAAAAATATAAAAGTGGATAAGTCTCCAGGTTCGGACAGGATATTCCCTAGGACATTGAGGGAAGTTAGTGTAGAAATAGCAGGGGCTATGACAGAAATATTTCAATTGTCATTAGAAATGGAAATAGTGCCGGAGGATTGGTGTACTGCGCATGTTGTTCCATTGTTTAAAAAGGGTTTTAAGAGTAAACCTAGCAATTATAGACCTGTTAGTTTGACGTCAGTGGTGGGCAAATTAATGGAAAGGATACTTAGAGATAATATATATAAACATCTGGATAAACAGGGTCTGATTAGGAATAGTCAACATGGATTTGTGCCTGGAAGGTCATGTTTGACTAATCTTCTTGAATTTTCTGAAGCGGTTACTCGGGAAATTGATGAGGGTAAAGCAGTGGATGTTGTCTATATGGACTTCAGTAAGGCCTTTGACAAGGTTCCTCATGGAAGATTGGTTAAGAAGGTACAATTGTTGGATATTAATGGTGGAGTAGCAAGATGGATTCAACAGTGGCTGAATGGGAGATGCCAGAGAGTAATGGTGGATGGTTGTTTGTCAGGTTGGAGGCCAGTGACTAGTGGGGTGCCACAGGGATCTGTGTTGAGTCCACTGTTGTTTGTCATGTACATCAATGATCTGGATAATGGTGTGGTAAATTGGATTAGTAAGTATGCAGATGATACTAAGATAGGTGGTGTTGTGAATAATGAAGTAGATTTTCAAAGTCTACAGAGAGATTTAGGCCATTTAGAAGAGTGGACTGAAAGATGGCAGATGGAGTTTAATGCTGATAAGTGTGAGGTGCTACATCTTGGCAGGACAAATCAAAATAGGACGTACATGGTAAATGGTAGCGAGTTGAGGAATGCAGTTGAACAGAGGGATCTAGGAATAACTGTGCACTGTTCCCTGAAGGTGGAATCTCATGTAGATAGGGTGGTAAAAAAAGCTTTGGGTGTGCTGGCTTTTATAAATCAGAGCATTGAGTATTGAAGTTGGGATGTAATGTTAAAATTGTACAAGGCATTGGTGAGGCCAATTCTGGAGTATGGTGTACAATTTTGGTCGCCTAATTATAGGAAGGATGTCAACAAAATAGAGAGAGTACAGAGGGGATTTACTAGAATGTTGCCTGGGTTTCAGCAACTAAGTTACAGAGAATGAAAGGACAGAAGTTTAGGGGTAACATGAGGGGGAACTTCTTTACTCAGAGAGTGGTAGCTGTGTGGAATGGGCTTCCAGTGGAAGTGGTGGAGGCAGGTTTGATTTTATCATTTAAAAATAAATTGGATAGGTATATGGACGGGAAAGGAATGGAGGGTCATGGTCTGAGTGCAGGTAGATGGGACTAGGGGAGAATAAGTGTTCGGCACGGACTAGAAGGGCCGAGTTGGCCTGTTTCCGTGCTGTAATTGTTATATGGTTATATGGTTATACTGTATAGTGTTAGCTGATCTGATTAGAAAGCATTAAAAGTAAACCTTTTCATTGTTGAGTATTGTTTTGTTTATTGTTACATGTACAAAGCTACTGTGAAAAGCTTTTGTTGCGTGCAACCCAGTCAGCGGAAAGACAATACATGATTACAATCGAGCCGTCCACAGTGTTCAGATACATGATAAAGGGAAAAAAGTGAATAATGTTTAGTGTAAGTAAAGTCCAATCAAGGATAGTCCCTGTGTCTACAATGGGGGAAACAGTTACTCAGGACTGCTCTCTAGTTGGTGGTTGTTAATAATGAACCTAAAGCTGAAGCTACACAACATGTTAACTTTGTTTCTCTCTCCAAGCAAGCCAATTGACCCAATGACTAAACTTTAGACTTCAGAGAGAAAGTGTGGAAACAGAGCCTTCGGCCCTCCGAGTCCACGTTGACCAGCAATCACCCCGTACACTAGCATTATCCTACACACTAGGGACAATTTACAACTGAATGAAGCCAATTAACCTACACACCTGCACGTCTTTGGAGTGTGGGAGGGAACCAGAACACCCCACACGGTCACAGGGAGAACGTACACACTCCGTACAGACAGCACCCGCAGTCAGCATCGAACCCGGAACTTTGGCACTGTAAAGGGCCTGTCCCACTTAGGTGATTTTTAGGTGACTGCCTGCGATTGTCATAGTCGTAGCAGGTCGCTGGAAAACTGGCGACTGGACCCCCCTTCGATATAAAATTTGATATAGAATCATAACTTTAACAACAAAAAACCGAACTCAGCACCAGCGACAACCTACGTTAACCTGGCGACAACTACGACAGCACCCACGTCTGGAGAAGTCAAGCTACGCTCATTGGCATCAAACCCACTGTCTCCAAAATGTTTTCATCATGTTGAAAATCCAGCGGCGACCAGAAAGACTCTTTGGGAGACTACTCACGACCATACAGGCGGCACCCCGGCAACCATGTGGCGACTGCCTCATCGCCTGTAGTCGCCTAAAAAAATAGCCTAAGTGGGACAGGCCCTTAAGGCAGTAACTCTGCCGCAACATCACCGTGCTGCCTGTTCCTATTGGAACAAACTGCGTGCCCAAATGCCCCTGAATATTTGCAGCACTGTCCTTATTTCAGATTTACAGCATCTGAAGTTTGTTCTTATTTTACAGTTATTGAGACATGGTGCCATGCAGGACGGAAACAGGCCTTATGCCCAACTTGCCCACACTGACCATCATGTCCCATCTACACTAGTTCCACCTGCCTGCATTTAGCCCATATACTATCCCTCTAAACCTGTCCGATCCATGTACATGCCCAATATGTTTCCTAAAAGTTGCAATAGTACCTGCCTCCACCAACAGCTTGATCCATACACCCACCAGCCTTTGTGTAAAATAGTTACCACTCAGATTTCTATTCAATTTTTCTCCCTTCACCTTAAACCTATGTCCTCTGGTTCTCTATTGCCCTACTCTGGGCAAGAGACTTTGTGCGTCTATGCGATCTATTCCTCCCATGATTTTGTACACCTCTATAAGATCA
Source organism: Leucoraja erinaceus (assembly GCF_028641065.1). NCBI lineage: Eukaryota > Metazoa > Chordata > Chondrichthyes > Rajiformes > Rajidae > Leucoraja > Leucoraja erinaceus. The sequence goes on along the minus strand of NC_073405.1, from coordinate 28,206,029 downwards.
CTCCTCATCCTCCTGCACTCCAGGGACTAGAGTCCTAGCCTGCTCAACCTCTCCCTATAGCTGAGGCCCTCGAGTCCTGGCAACATCCTTGTTAATCTTCTCTGCACCCTTTCCACCTTGACAACATCTTTCCTATAACATGGTGCCTAGAATTGAACACAATACTCTAAATGCGGCCACATGAATGAATAAATAAGTTTATTGGCCAAGTATTCACATACAAGGAATTTACCTTGGTGCTCCGCCCAGAAGTGACAACATGACATACAGTGACAGTTAGGAATGACAAATAAAACATTAAACATTAATAATAAAACATTATCGATTAAACATGTGAATTAAATAAAATACCAGAGCAAAAGGAGGCTACAGACTTTTGGTTATTGAATAGAGCTACTACTCGTGGAAAAAAGCTGTTTTTATGTCTGGCTGTGGCAGCTTTGACAGTCCGGAGTCGCCTTCCAGAGGGAAGTGATTCAAAGAGTTTGTGGCCAGGGTGAGAGGGATCAGAGATGATCTTACCCGCTCGCTTCCCGGCTATTGCAGTGTACAGTTCATCAATGAAGGGAAGGTTGAGCCAATAACGTTCTCAGCTGATCGGACGATTCGCTGCAGCCTCCGGATGTCGTGCTTGGTGGCTGAGCCAAACCAGACCATGATGGAGAAGATGAGAACAGACTGTATAGAATTGGACCACCATTTTTTTTTTTTTTTCTCTTTTTTGTTTTGTATGGATATATTGACATTTGATCTGTTCAATTAATTTAATCAATCTCTGTAAAGCACTTTGGTTCAAATACTGGTTTTGTTGAAAAGTGCTATATAAATAAAGATTATTATTATTATTATTATTATTATTATTACCTGTGGCAGATTGTGCTTCCTCAGCTGCCGTAGGAAGTACATCCTCTGTTCTGCCTTTTTGACAGTGGAGTCAATGGTGGCCCCCCCCATTTAATGTCCTTGGAGATGATGGTTCCCAGCAACTTAAAAGACTCCACAGATGTGACTGTGGTGTTGTTGATGGTGAGTGGGGTGAGGGGAGGGGGAGCTCTCCTAAAGTCTACAATCAATTCCACTGTCTTAAGAGCATTGAGCTCCAGGTTGTTGCAATGGCACCAGGATGCCAGCTGTGTCACTTCCTGTCTGTAGGCAGATTCTTCCCCCATCCTGGATCAGTCCAATCAGGGTTGTGTCATCCGTGAACTTGAGGAGCTTGACAGAGGAGTCAGTGGAGGTGCAGTCGTTGGTGTAGAGAGAGTAAAGGAGAGGGGAGAGTACGCAGCCTTGCGGTGCTCCAATGCTAAGGGTCTGCGGGTTCGAGATGTGCTTTCCCAGCCTCACATGCTGCTTCTTGTCTGTCAGGAAGTTGGTGATCCACTGACAGAGGGGTTCAGGCACAGTCAACTGGGAGAGTTTGGAGTGTAGTAGCTCTGGCACAATGGTGTTGAATGCAGAGCTAAAATTAACAAACAAAATCCTCGCATAGGTCCCCTGGCGGTCTAGGTGCTGGAGGATGAGGTGCAGGCCTAGGTTGACTGCGTCATCCAATGTCTTGTACAACTGTAACATGACCAACATCAAACCTATGCCTTCTGGTTCTCGATTCCACCTACTCTGGGTATGAGAGTCTGTGCGTCTACCCGATCTATTCCACTCATGATTTTATACACCTTGTCGAGTTATCTCCAGAGTCCTGGCCATTACTTCTCTCTCGCTCAACATCACTAACAGAGATTGCCTGGTGATAATTACTTTGTGTTTATGGGAGCCTGCCATGCATAAAATCGGTGCCAGGTTTCCTACAAGACTTCAGGGACCATCCTTCAAATGTACCGTGTTAGTTGTAAATCATTTTCAGAAATCCCAAAGCTGCATTGAAGGATCGAGGACTATGTCCATCTTCTGCGTTGATTTTGTTTTACTGGTGATCGCTAACCCATGAAACCAGCAACAAATTACAGTATTCCCATTACTCCTCCAAGTCCAATCAACAAACCCACGCAGTCAGAGAATTACATTTGCTGATCTTCGAATACAGTTCAGCACGACATTTCGACACTCAGCAACCGTTTAGTCGGCTTGGGTTTATTTGTGGCAGTCTTAAACAAAGCGCTGGAGGAACTCAGTGAGCTTAGCAGCAATGGTTGTGGGAAATGGACAGACAACGTTTCGAGTCGAGGACTTTCAGTTTTATATACTGTCCTTGACTTTTCTTGTCAGACACCTTTCTTCTCCTAGAATGTTTCTTCCTCTTTGGAATGAAAAAAGAACCTGCATCTACCAAATTATTTCCAGAAATTCCTGCCATTGCTGTTCCACCGACACCCCAGCTAGGGTCCCTTTCCAGTCAACTTTGGCCAGCTCCTCCCTCATGCCTCTGTAGTCCACTTGGCTCGGCTGAAATACCAACACATCCGATTTCACCTTCTTTCTCTCAAATTACAGAATTAAACTTATCATGTTGCGATCGCTACCTCTTAGTGGTCCCTTTACCTTGTGTTCCTTGATCAAATCTGGTTTGTTACACAACACTAAATCCAGAATTGCCATTTCCCTGGTTGGCTCCTCTGCAAGCTGCTCTAATGGGCCTGCCCCACTTTGGCGACTTTTTAGGTGAGTGCAGGAGACTCTGCATGGTCACATGGTCACCACATGTTCGCTGGTGGTCTCTGGTGAGTCTCCTTCATGGTCACGAGGTGTTCCCACATTCTGGAAACAGTATGATCGCCGCAAATTTTTCAACATGTTGAAAAATATTCTGCGACCAAAAATTGGTCGCCGTGGAGATAATTGATAATCCTGCAGTCGTCGGTGCAGTTGTAGTGGGGTCGCCATGTAGTTATAGGTAGTCGAGGTAGTGTTAGGTAGTTTTAGTTAATCGCCTTTGCTGACCAAGCATTTTCATTGGCACATTGGGGGAAAAAACATAAGCAGGAGTTTTCAGAACCAAGGAGAACCAACCAGTAATGTTAAATGTAGAAACATAGAAACATAGAAAATAGGTGCAGGAGGAGGCCATTCGGCCCTTCGAGCCATTCATTGTGATCATGGCTGATTGACCCAAATCAATAACCCGTACCTATAGATAATAACCTGTGATGTCTGCCGAACTTCACAGCTGTGTATATCTGGCTTATTAAAAGTTGTCTGACTTCTTAAAAATTGCCTTCACTCCTTCTCCCCCACTTCTCTCCCCTCTTCCCCCCCTCTTTTAAACAACATACCATACACTGTGCTAGCCGTCAACCTTCCTGTTCATCGCGGTGTGTGTCTGTATCACCTTGGCTTTGCACCGTGTGAATTTCAGACAGCGCTCCTCGCGTTTGCCCTGGCCCCCGCCTTTTCGATGTGTTTGTGTGTGTGTGTGCCTGTTCCAACTTGACAGTCGCCGAAAGTCCGCTGAAAAATCGCCTAAGTGCAACAGGCCCATAAGAATCTATCTCAGAGGCACTCTACTTCCTTCCTTGGGGTCCAGTACCAACCTGATATTCCCAGTCTACCTGCATCCATGACCACCGTAGCATTGCGTTACATCTCCATAACGACACATTCTGTTCAAGAATATTGCTAATGAGGACGAGTGGTTTAACGCATTATTATCTCTCAAAGCAAATACCCCACTCATCTACGTAAATCCCATGTGGCTTGGTTGGCTGTCCCAGTAAAAGCGTGCAAGACCTTACCTTTAATGACCTTAGAACATCCCAAATCATTTTACAGCCAATTAAATATTTTCAGGTGTTGCCGTTGTTGTACATAATTCCGCTTTGAAAGTCACGGATGCAGGTGGGCACGGTGGCGCAGTGGTAGAGTTGCTGCCTTACAGCGCCAGAGACCTGGGTTTGATCCCGATTATGGATGCTGTCTGTATGGAGTTTGTACGTTCTCCCCATGACCTGCGTGGGTTTTCTCCGAGATCTTCGGTTTCCTCCCACACTCCAATGACGTACAGGTTTGTAGGTTAATTGGCTTGGCATCAATGTAAACATGTCCCTAGTTTGTGTAGGATAGTGTTAGTGTACAGGATCGTTGGTCGGTGAGGACTCAGTGGATCTCAAAACTAAACTCAAAATATCTAATGGTTTGTGAGATTGTCACTGTACTGTTCACTTATCAAAAAACAATGTGACTTAATTTGTGATGTGAAATAGTTATGTCCAATACATTGGAGTTGATTGCTGAAGATGTAATCACCCAATTGATTACCAGGAAGCCCACTTTCCTTTCTGATAGTTTCTTCCCAGTTGTAGATTAGTACGGGTGTCAGGGGTTACGGGGAGAAGTCAGGAGAATTAAGGGCTAAGAGGTAAAAATAGATCAGCCATGATTGAATTAGCCCACTGAGTCTGCGCCGACCAGCAATGCCCGTACACCAACACTAATCCATTCACAATTAACCTGCAAACCTGCATGTCTTTGGAGTGTGGGAGGAAACAGGAGATCCAGGGGAAAACCTACAAAGGTCTCAGGGACAACGTACAAACTCCATACAGACAGCATCCATAGTCAGGATCGAACCCGGATCTCTGGCGCTGTGAGGCAGCAATTCTACCGCTGCGCATCCAAGACTTTAATGATGGCGCCCAGTCGTATAGTCCTTTCATCGCACTTTTACTATAGAGTCACAAGGAGTCATAGGGTCATACAATGTGGAAACAGGCCCTCCAGCCCCACGTACCCACTCCCACCAGCATGTCCCGTCTGCATTAGTCCCACCTGCCTTTGTTTGGTCCATAAAATCTATCCTATCCATGTACCTGTCTAAATGGTTCTTAAACGTTGTTAGAGTAGCTGCCTCAACGACCTCCTATGGCACCTCGTTCCATATACCCACCATCCTGTGTGTAAAAAAGTATGAAGAAGACTGATAAAAGTCAAAGGAAAATGAAATAAAAATCACAACCAATTTCTTCTGATGTCCTTGTGATTCCTCGCACAGAATTACTCCAGTGTTCCAAGATTAGTTAAAAATAGCTAGAGTCCCAGGATAGGCCTGAAGGCTTGGTTAATACTGAAAACCGCCATGCTTTCACATCTGACATGCTTCTATTTTTTTAGTGTAGTTTCGAGATACAACGTAGAAACAGGCCCTTCCGTCCACACGAGCCCACGCCGACCAGCGATCCCCGGACACCAGCACTATCCTACTCACTAGGGACCATTTACAATTCTACCAAAGCCAATTAACCTACAAACCTCGCACGCCTTTGGAGTGTGGGAGGAAACTGGAGCGCCCGGCCAAAACCCACGCGGTCACGGGGAGAACGTACAAACTCTGTACAGACAGCAGCCATAGTCAGAATCGAACCCGGTTGTCCGGCGCTGTAAGGCAGCAATTCTACCGCTGCGCCACTGTGCCGAATTTATGTTAGTACATTGCCCAACACATTGTAAAGGAAGCTTCCCAAGTGATGATACTGGGTGATAGAATTGCATACATTTACTGTGCAACAATCATGTGCCTGGTTTGTAGATGTATTTGGATGGGCTGTAACATTGGCCAAGAAAGCAAACAAGCGCCTCTACTTCCTTCGCAGGCTTAGGATGTTTGGCATCTCCCCAACAAATCTCACCAACTTCTACAGATGCGCCATGGAAAGCATTTTGTCGGCATGCATCACAGCCTGGTTTGGGAACAGCTCCAACTAGAACAATCGAGAGCCAGAGGCCATAGGTTTAAGGGATCTGAGGAGTACCTATTTTACACAAAGGGTGGAGGGTGTATTGATCGAGCTGCCGGAGGAGGTAATTGAGGCAGGGACTACTGCAACGTTTAAGAAACAATTGGACAGATACATAAATAGGACAGGTTTAGAGCAGCGGCACGGTGGCGCAGCGGTAGAGTTGCTGCCTTAGTTGCTGCAGCGCCGGAGACACCGGTTCGATCCTGACTACGGGTGCTGTCTGTATGGAGTTTGTATGTTCTCCCCGTGACCTGCGTGGGTTTCTTCAAAGATCTTCGGTTTCCTCCCACACTCCAAAGACCTACGGGTTTGTAGGTTAATTGGCTTAGTATAAATGTAAATTGTCCCGAGTGTGTGCAGGATAGTGTTAATGTGTGGGGATCGCTGGTCGGTGCAGACTCGGTGGGCCGAAGCGCCTATTTCTGCGCTGTATCTCTAAACTAAAACTACAAACAAGACGTATATGAGCCAGTGAGACTAGTGTAGATGAGACAAGTTGGGACAAGTCTGGCTCTCGATTGTTCTAGTCTGTTTCCATGCTATATGACTGTGACTTTCTTTTTTGATATAATTCTACTAAACGTGAACCAATAAAACATAACACAGGACATTATTAACAGAATAAAAGTACTTCAGCAATTGACCGGATTTCTTTGCAGATTTGACCTGGACTTAATTAGGCACATCTAGGTAAAAAGCTAAATGCATCTTAAACCGAAAATAAGTGGTGTTTTTCTAATAGACAAGCCCCGCCACTGTGTTTAATACTGTTTATCAGGCTCTCTCTGCTAATTACCTAAATTATATTCTCCAGCAGCTCACACTGTGGGTCAAATAAAAATAACATAGGCGGAAGATTTAGATTCTTCATTGGTGACTGAACAGCTGACTCCATCTACCTCCCTTTTATTTAATACATTCGGCATCATGCAGTATCGTTCCATGTCTATCCAGTATCTTCAAATGCCAGCCATTCAGTGTTAGTTATTGAGGAAAATAACTATGAGCAGACTTAATTGGACTTCAGCTTTCTTAATTGGCTCATTATCAGGTTTGTTTTTCTGGACAAGGTGCAGAGCATAATTGTCACTCTCTCCACACAGATGGCTTCTATCATCATTAGAAATAAGAGCAATCTGTCTTTCACTCCACTGTATACAACGTGGTCTTGTAAATCCTGGAATTTCATCAACAGTCTACCAATCGCTTTCCGTTGTTAGTGCCGCAGATCACATGACTGTGGTATATAAAGGAAGGTTTTTTTTTCTAAACACTTTTTATATAACATACATGATCGTGAAGAATTGCAGCAGGGTCTTGATCAATTAGCCAGGTGGGCTGCGGAATGGTTGATGGAATTTAATGCAGAAAAATTTCAGGTGTTACATTTTGAGAGCTCTAACCAGGGCAAGACCTACACCAATGGTGGGTAACCTTTTCATGTTGGAATGCCGCATTAATTTAGCTGTAATCTAATAAGGCCGCATCCAAGAAACTTCAATTAGATATACTTCAAAATGTACATTATTTTGTTAAAATAGCCCTCATGACTTACTAATGTTTTAGAAACACATTAGAAATTAGATGCTGTAGGCCATTCGGCCCTTCGGGCAGGATTCAATATGATCATGGCTGATCATCCAACTCAGTATCCCGTACCTGCCTTTCCCCATACCCTCTCCCCTTGGTAACTCCCTCTTAAAATAGCCGCCTCAACTACCCTCAGAGAGTCCAGAGATTCACCATCTCTGTTCTTCTCATCTCGGTTTTAAAGGATTTCCCCCATATCCTTAAGCTGTGACCCCTTGTCCTGGACTTCCCTAACATCGGGAACAATCTTCCTGCATCTAGACTGTCCAACCCCTTAAGAATTTTGTAAGTTTCTATAAGATCCCCTCTCAATCTCCTAAATTCTAGAGAGTATAAACCAAGTGTATCCAGTCTTTCTTCATAAGACAGTCCTGACATCCCAGGAATCAGTCTGGTGAACATTCTCTGCACTCCCTCTATGGCAATAATGTCCTTCCTCAGATTTGGAGACCAAAACTGTATGCAATACTCCAGGTGTGGTCTCACCAAGACCCTGTACAACTGCAGTAGAACCTCCCTGCTCCTATACTCAAATCCTTTTGCTATGAAAGCTAACATACCATTCGCTTTCTTCACTGCCTGCTGCACCTGCATGCCTACCTTCAATGACTGGTGTACCATGACACCCAGGTCTCGCTGCATCTCCCCTTTTCCTAATCGGCCACCATTTAGATAATAGTCTGCTTTCCTGTTTTTGCCACCAAAATGGATAACCTCACATTTATCCACATTTATCCACATTATACTAATTGTGGCTGTCAGTCGGGGAGGATTATGTCGTTGAATCTTCTTTTACTCTTTGGTAATTTAAATACGTTAATTTTAAGATTAAAATAAAAATAATAAAAGACGAACAAAAACATATCAATAAAAAAAAGGATTTGTTCTACAAAATTTGGATTCATTCAAAAGGCCGCACTTAATGGCCTAGAAGGCCGCATTCGGCCTTAAGGCCACAGGTTCCCCACCCCTGACCTACACAGTGAATGGTATGGCTCTGGGGTGTGTTGAAGAGCAGAAGGATCTAGGAGTGTAGGTGCATCATTCTCTGAAGGTGCGGTCGCAGTTGGTCAAAAAGGCTTTTGGCACATTGGCCTTCATCAGCCAGAGTATTGAGTATAGAAGTTGGGAGGTCATGTTTCAGTTGTTTAAGACATTGATGAGGCCACATTTAGAATATTGCGTTTAGTTCAGGGCATCGTATTATAGGAAAGATGTTGTCTAACTGGCAAGGGTACAGAGAAGATTTACGAGGATGTTACCAGGACTTGGGTCTGAGCTATAGGCAGAGGTTGAGGACTCTATTCCTTGGAGCGCAGGAGGATGGATGAGGAGGGGTGATCTTATAGAGGTGTATCAGATCATGAGAGGTACAGTAGATGCACATATAATAGGTGAACCAAGGAAATAGGTTTAAGGTGAAAAGGAAAAGATTTAATAGGAATTTGAGGAAGTGACTTTTTCCACACAAAGGGTAGTGAATGTATGGAACAAGCTGCCAGAGGTAGTTGAGGCATGGACTATTGCAATGTTTAAGGAGCAGTTATACAGGCACATGGAGAGAACAGGACGGATATGGGCCAATGGCAAATGGGACTAGTGTAGCTGGGACAGGTTGGTCGGTGTGGGCAGGTTGGGCCGAAGGGCCTGTTTCCACACTGTATCACTCTGTGACTCTCCACAGCACAGGACAGCTAACTGCATATTCATCTCCATCTATCGGCACGGTGATGCAGCGGTAGAGTTGCCGCGTCACTGTGCCAGAGACCCAGGTTCCTTCCTGACCAAGGGTGCTGTCTGTGTGGAGTTTGTATGTTCTCCCAACGACCATGTGGATTTTCTCCGGGTGCTCCGGGTTGCTCCACATTCCAAAGACATGCAGGTTTCTAGGTTAATTGGCTCCTGAAAACTTGGCCCCTAGTGTGTAGGATAGAACTAGTGTGCGGGTGATCGATGGTCGGCATTGACTCGGTGGGCCGAAGGGCCTGTTTCCACGCTGTATCTCCGAACTAAACTAGACCAAACTAAAGAACCAGGCTCTTTGGCCCATGCCCATCGCCCATTCACACAATTTCACAACCACTACTAACACATTAGGGGAAATTTTATAATTAACCTACAAACCCGAATGTCTTTGATATGTGGGAGGAAACCGGAGCATCTGGAGGAAACCCATGCGGTCACAGGGTGAACGTGCAAACTCCACACAGACAGCACCCGAGGTCAGGATTGAACCGGGTCTCTGGAACTGCGAGGTAGCAACACTACCAGCTGCACCACTGTGCCAACCTGAGTAGGCCATGATAGTAAATCAGCTCGAGAACTGTTAAAGAATGAACAGAAAGCTTACAAGCAGTATATCCCTTTTGGCCAAAATGCAAACAACATGAACAGTTGTCAAGCTGTGACTATTAAAAGAACTTATAGATATTATTCGACAAAAGGAAACAGTTGGTCGACTCATTAAAAGAAGAATGTCGAGGTTTTGGATAGGGTACAAAAGAGGTTTACCAGAATAATGTCTGGATTAGAGCATATTAGCGACAAGGTGGACAGACTTGGATTGTTTTCTCTCGAGCTCAAAACGTTGAGGGGTGAGCTAATAGAAATATTAACCATTATGGGAGGCATAGATAGGGTACACAGTCTAAATCGTGCTGCTGGAGTGGATATGTCCGAGACTAGAGGGTACAGCTTCAAGTTAAGAGGGACAATATTTAAAAGAGCATGTTTTCTGTACAGAAGTTGGTGGAGCCAGATACGATATTGGTGTTTAATAATCTTTTATAAGGTCATAAGTGATAGTCGTATTAGGCCCATGAAGTCTACTCCGCCATTCAATCATGGCTGATCTGTCTCTCCCTCCTAACCGCATTCTCCTGCCTTCTCCCCATAACCTCTGACCATAACCACTTGTACTAATCAAAAATGTATCTATCTCTGCCTTAAAAATATTCACTGACTTGGCCTCTACAGCCTTCTATGGCAAAGAATTCTACAGATTCACCACCCTCTGACTAAAGAAAATTCTCCTCGTCTCCTTCCTAAAAGATTGTCCTTTAATTCTGAGGCTCTGATCTCTAGTCCTAGACTCTCCCACTAGTGGAAACGTCCTCTCCACATCCACTCTATCCAAGTGGATAAGCAACTGGATCTGCAGGGAATGGAGGGATATGGATCACATGCAGATGGGTGAGATTAGTTATATCTTGGCATAATGCTCGGCAGACATTTTGGGACAAAAGGCCTGTTGTTGTGCTGCACTGTTCTATCATAATCATACTTTATTAGCCAACTATGTTTTACAACATATGATGAATTTGATTTGCCGTACAGTCATTTTAATAAAAAGCAACAAAACACACAAAATACATTATAACATAAACATCCACCACAGTGACTCCTCCACATTCCTCACTGTGATGGAAGGCAAAAAAAAGTTCAATCTCTTCCCTTCTTTGTTCTCCCGCGGTCGGGGGCCTCGAGCCTTCCGTTGACAGGACAATCTTGGCTCCCGTAGCCGCCGGTCGGGCCCTCTGCATCGGGGCGATCAAGCTCCTGTTATAGTACATGCCTCAAACATCTTCTCTGACAGCTTGCCCCATATACCCACCCCCTCCTATGTGTAAAAGTTGCCTCACAGGGTCCTATTAAATCTTTTTCCTCTCACCCTAAACATATGTCTGCTAGTTCTTGATTCCCCTACTCTGGGTAAAAGTCACGTTGGCGCAGCGGTAGAGTTGCTGCCTTACAGCGAATGCAGCGCCGGAGACCCAGGTTCGATCCCGATTACGGGTGCTGTCTGTATGGAGTTTGTACGTTCTCCCCATGACCTGTGCGTGGGTTTTCTCCGAGTTCTTCGGATTCCCCCCACATCCCAAAGACGTACAGGTTTGTAGGTTAATTGGCTTGGTAAATGTAAAAAAGAGAAAATGGTCCCTAGTGGGTGTAGGATAGTGTTAATGTGCGGGGATTGCTGGTCGTCGTGGACCCAGTGGGCTGAAGGGGCTGTTTCCGTGCTGTATCTCTAAACTAAACTAAACTAAACTAAACCTGTCTATTCTCTTCCATGGTTTTATACAGCTCTATAAGATCACTCCTCAACCTCCTGCACTCCAAGGAATAAAATCCCAGCCAGCCCAACCTCTCCCCATAGCTCAGGCCCTCAGCTCCTGGCAACATCCTTGTAAATCTTCTCGTCACTCTTTCCAGCTTAACACCAACCTTCCTATAGCCGGGCAACCAAAACTGAACACAATACAATGCTTTTTTTTTCACACACTCCCAACAACAATCGGTCCTTAGAAGGTCCCAACCTGAAATGTCACCCATCCATGTTCTCGAGAGAGATGCTGCCTGACCTGCTGAGCTATTGTCAGCATTTTGTGTCTACCTTTGATATAAACCAGCATCTGTTGTTCCTTTTTATTTCAATACTCCAAACCTGGCCTCACCAGGGTCTTGTACACTGCAACATAACATCCCAACTTCTCTACTCAATATCCTGATGAAAGCCCATGTACTAAAGGCCTTCTTGACCACCCGAGCTACCCGTGAACCCACTTTCAAGGAACTATGGGCCTGTATTCCTAGATCCCTCTGCAACATTCCCAAAGGCTCTGCCATTCCCAGTGAATGTGCTGCCCAAAGATCTTATAGCGAAGCAAGATGGATTACTCTCACGCAAACGTGAGGTACGCTCATGGGCGGATTCATGGGTGATTATAGGACACATTTTAGCAACCTGACTCCGCCATCTTGTTCCGCCATCTTGTTCCGCTTTCTTGCTCCCGCCTTCTTGCTTCCGGCCAAAGATTGGATCCGCAGCGGGGAGAGAGAGTGCGGGGCCCGGGGCAGCGGGGAGAGAGAGTGCGGGGCCCGGGGCAGCGGGGAGAGAGAGTGCGGGGCCCGGGGCAGCGGGGAGAGAGAGTGCGGGGCGGGGCAGCGGGGAGAAGGAGTGCGGGGCCCGGGGCAGCGGGGAGAGAGAGTGCGGGGCAGCGGGGCAGCGGGGAGAAGGAGTGCGGGGCCCGGGGCAGCGGGGAGAGAGAGTGCGGGGCCCGGGGCAGCGGGGAGAGAGAGTGCCCCAAGACAATGTTTCTTATTTACAATGTTTCTTATTTAATGTCCCTTGTCTAGTCTGAAATAAAGTTCATTATTGGATTAGAAGAAATATAATTGTGTGTGTTATATACATTTATATAATTTTCATGTATGTGTGTTTATAAACATTTTATTCCTTAACAAGAATCAACACAATTATGAACTAACAGAATTATGAATCTAACCCTATATCACGAACAAAAAGTCCCCCTCTATCAATCACCCTGCGAGTCGGGTCGGTTCCGGTTACTACAAAATCAACTCAAACACTGCTTGTGAGCCATTTAAAAAGAAATGATTTAAAAAACATTAAAAAAGACAATTACCAGAATCAAATTTTATTCTTGACAAGAAGTTTGAACTGACAGATTTATGAATCTGACCCACACAAACTGTTGCCCCGCAACATTGATTACAGTGCGAGTCGGGTCGGGTTAGGTAGGCTCAGGTTGCTAAAATGGGCGTGGAAAATGCCCATGATCCCCTCCATAGCGTACTACACGTCAGTCCATTGCATTTAGCAGGAGTAGCCTATCTTGCTCTGCTATAAGATCTTTGGTGCTGCCCAGGGTTGACTTCCCAAAATGCAACACCTTGCACGTGAGGTCATAAGGTCATAAGCAATAGGAGTAGAATTAGGCCATTCGGCCCATCGTCAACTCCGCTATACAGCATATATCAATGATTTAGATGAAGGGCTTGGAAGTAACATTAGCAAATTTGCAGATGACACAAAGCTGGGTGGCAGGGTGAACTGTGAGAAGGATGCTATGAGAATGCTAGGTGACTTGGACAGGTTGGGTGAGTGGGCAGATGCATGGCAGATGCAGTTTAATGTGGATAAATGTGAAGTTATCCACTTTGGATCAAAAACAGGAAGGAAGATTATTATCTAAATGGTGTCAAGTTGGGGAAAAGGGGAAGTGCAACAGGATCTGGGAGTCCTTGTACATCAGTCAATGAAAGTAAGCATGCAGGTACAGCAGGCAGTGAAGAAAGCAAATGGCATGTTGGCCTTTATAACGAGGAGTTAAGTATCGGAGCAAAGAGGTCCTTCTACAGTTGTACAGGGCCCTAGTGAGACCACACCTGGAGTATTGTGTGCAGTCTTGTTCTCCAAATTTGAGGAAGGACATTCTTGCTGTTGGGGGAGTGCAGCGTAGGTTCACAAGGTTAATTCCCAGTATGGCGGGACTGTCATATGCTGAGAGAATGGAGCGGCTGGGCTTGTACACTCTGGAATTTAAGGATGTGAGGGGATCTTATTGAAACATATAAGATTATTAAGGGTTTGGACACACTAGAGGCAGGATACATGTTCCTGATGTTGGGGGAGTCCAGAAACAGGGGCCACAGTTTAAGAATAAGGGGTAGGCCATTTAGAAGGGAGATGAGGAAACACTTTTTCACGCAAAGAGTTGTGAGTCTGTGGAATTCTCTGCCTCAGAGGGCAGTGAAGACTGGTTCTCTGGAAACTTTCAAGAGAGAGCTAGATAGGGCTCTTGAAGATAGCGGTGTCAGGGGATATGGGGAGAAGGAAGGAACGGGGTAATGATTGTGGATGAATAGCCATGTTCACACTGAATGGCGATGCTGACTCCTGCAACTATTGTCTATCGTCTATTGTCAATCATGCTGATCTATCTCTACCTCCTAACCCCATTCTCCTGCCTTCTCCTCATAACCCCTGACACCCGTACAAATCAAGAATCTATCTATCTCTGCCTTAAAAATATTCACAGCTTTCTGTGGCAAACTATTCCACAGATCCACCATTCAGTGAAAAGACTGTTCCTTCCTATTATAACATAATCAAGGACTTGTCCCACACTGGTCATTCCTTCTTCTCCCTGCACCTGTCATGCAAGCTTCTAAACGTGCAGCACTAGATTCTGGAACAGTTTCTTCTCCTCTGTTATCAGACTTCTGCACGGCAAGCTAGGGTACTGACTGATTTCATTCTACCCCATTGCAGATATTGGACTTTGTCTATGGAACTGGTGCGCTACAATGCTGGGAACTATATTCTGCACTCTCTCTATCTTGCCCTTTGCTCTACATTTGTACTTCATAAGTTCATGTTTGTACGTGATGGGAGCAGAATTAGGCCATTTGGCCCATCAAGTCTACTCCACCATTCAATCACGGCTGATCTATCTCTCCCTCCTGACCCCATTCTCCTGCCTTCTCTCCATAATCCCTGACACCCGTACTAATCAAGAATCTATATATCTCTGCCTTTAAAATATCCACTGACTTGGCCTCCACGGCTTTCAGTGGCAAACAATTCCACAGATTCACCAATCAGTGAAAAGATTATATACATGGTTACCATCAAGCTGTACACAGTGTATAAACACAGGATAATAAATTCCGATTAAAGATAGTACGAGCATCTCCAATGAGGTAGATTGCAGGTCAGGACCACTCTCTAGCTAGTGATAGGATGGTTCAGTTGCCTGATAACAGTAGGGAAGAAACTGTCCTTGAATCTGGAGGTGTGCGTTTTCACACTTCTGTACCTCTTGCCGAATGGGAGAGGGGAGAAGTTTAGTTTAGTTTATTGCCACGTGTAACGAGGTACAGTGAAACGTTTTTTTGCGTGCTAACCAGTTAACGAAAAGACAATGCATGATTACAATCAAGCCATCCACAGTGTACAGATACAGGATAGAGGGAATAACATGGAATGCCAGAGTTTGTGGGGAGACCTGATAGAAGTATATAGAATTACGAGAGGCATAGGTAGGGTAGACAGTCAAAGGATTGGCCTACAAACCTGCACGTCTTTGGAGTGTGGGAGAAAACCAGAGCACCCGGGGAAAACCCACACGGCCATATGGAGAATGTATGATATCCCTAGAACTTCCAGCATGGAAACATTGAATACGAGAGGACATCGTTTTAAGGTGAGAGGGCCAAGGTGTATAGCTGTGTGGGGTAGAGCGCGGACTGAGAGTGAGGACTGAGAGACTCAGAATCGAACTCGGTTTAGTTTATTGTCACGTGTACCGAGGTAAAGTGAAAAGCTTTTGTTGCGTGCTAACCAGTCAGCAGAAAGACCATACATGT
This sequence comes from Leucoraja erinaceus, assembly GCF_028641065.1. Lineage (NCBI taxonomy): Eukaryota > Metazoa > Chordata > Chondrichthyes > Rajiformes > Rajidae > Leucoraja > Leucoraja erinaceus. Next base: position 28,190,580 of record NC_073405.1, on the reverse strand, counting down.
TTACAATCGAGCCATTTACAGTGTATAGATACATGATACTATTTAGTGCAAGGTAAAGCCAGCAAAGTCCGATCAAGGATAGTCCCAGAGTCAACAAAGAGATAGATAGTAGTTCAGCACTGCTCTCTGGTTGTGATAGGATGGTTCAGTTGTCTGATAACTGCTGGGAAGAAACTGTCCGTGAATCGGGAGGTGTGCGTTTTCACATTTCTGTACCTTTTGCCTGATGGGAGAGAGGAGAAGAGGGAGTGACCAGGGTGGGATTGGTCCTTGTAGTGATAATCTATAGATCAATGTTTAAGAAAGAACAGCAGATGCTGGAAAAATCGAAGGTAGACAAAAAAGCTGGAGAAACTCAGCGGGTGAGGCAGCATCTATGGAGCGAAGGAATAGGCGACGTTTCGGGTCGAGATACTTCTTCAGACTCTCGATATCACATGTGTTAAGTAAAGATGAGTGTCATCAGCAAACTTACTACGTCTTTACTCTAAAGCGTGTGGTATTGTAGACAGTGAAGATGATCATCAAAAGTTGCAGCTGGATCTTGAGCAGCAGGGCAAGTGAGCTGAGGAATGACAAATGGAGGTTAATGCAGATAAATGCAGGCGTAATTCTACTCCTATTCCTTATGACCTTATGACATGACTGGATAGCTCACAACGAAAATAACCTTTCACTGTACCTCCTCACACGTGACAATAATGAACTAATGAGTGCGGACCCACAGAAGCAGACAAGGACGGAGCTGAGATTAAAAATGTTACCTCATTATCAACGGAGAACGCACAGGGCAGTTCAGCTCGCCATTAACAATATTAAAATTAAGGTTTAATGAGAAACCTAGAAGGCTTGCATCTATTTAGCACCATAAACACGCTCAAGGTGCCAAGATGCTTTACAACCAATTTAGTTCTTTTGAAACCTAGCCAGTGTTTTAGTGCAGCCTGATTATTTATGGGGCATTTACCGAGACTTTGCCAGCTCTCTTCGTTAGACACAAAAAAATGCCATCACCGGCAAAGCTGAACACTTGACCCTCCTCTCTTCGAGCTTTCTTCCCCTCCACCTCCCCGACAATCAGTCTCAGGAAGATACTGTGGTGGCGCAGCGGTAGGGTTGCTGCCTTACAGCGCCAATGACCCGGGTTTGATCAAGATTACGGGTGCTGTCTGTACGGAGTTTTACGTTCTCCCCGTGACCTGCGTGGGTTTTCTCCGGGATCTTCAGTTTCCTCCCACACTCCAAAGTCGTACAGGTTTGTAGCTTAATTGGCTTGGTCTAACTGTAAACAGTCCCTAGTGTGTGTAGGATAGTGTAAGTGTGCGGGGATCGCTAGTCAGTGCGGACTCGATGGACCGAAGGGCCTGTTTCCGGGCTGTATCTCTAAACTAAACTCAACTAAAGAGTCCTGACCCAAAACATCATCTAGCTTAGCTTAGAGATACAATGTTGAAACAGACCCCCCGCGCCAACCACCAATCTACCCATACACTAGATCTATCCCACAAGCTAGGGACGATTTACCAAAGCCAATTAATCAACAAACCTGCACATCTTTGGGATGTGGGTTAAAAACCGGAGCATCCGGGGAAAACCCACGTGGCCACAGGGAGAAGGTACAAATTCAGTACAGACAGCACCCATAGTCAGGATCAAACTCGGATCTCTGGCGGTGCAAAGCAGTGACTCTACTGCTGCCCCACCATGTTGCCCTATCCATGTTCTCCAGCTTTGCTGTCCGGCCCAATGTTACTCCATCATCTGCAGTTCCATGTTTCTACACTTGAATTAAACTCATCCTCCTGCACATGATCCATATCCTTCCATTCCCTGCATATCCATGTGCCTATCTAAAAGCCTTAGGTGGCGCCATAGAGTGTGGCAGTCTCACCTGCAGCTGTTCGTTCATCACCCTTTTGAAAATTATTAGTTTGTAAAAAAGTTTAGTTCTGGAGGCCTTTTAATCTTTTTATGTGGGGGATGGGGGGGGGGGGGGGGGGGGGGGGGGGGGGGGAAGAAGGGGAAACCGTTTTTTCTAGTCCCTACCTGGATGAGGAAGCGTCCTTCCTCCAAGCCGCATCTTTGTCCCCCCCTAGCGACCTACCACCTGGATTGGCGCGGCCTTTCCTGCCGGAGACAGGCCAGAGCTTCTAGCTGCAGCTTCAGCACTGAGGCATCTTTGCGGAGCGGGGCGATGCCTTACCCGGGTCGCTGTGTGGAGCTCCGGAGTGCCGACTACAACATCGTGGAGCTATGGTCTGCAGAGTTTCCAGCCGCGGCGGTGCTGACCTTAAACACCGCGGAGCCTGGGATCTCTCGCCAAGGTCATCAGTGTTGGAGCTCCGCTCAGCGCAGCCTGTGGACTTCAGGAGGAAGCGGTCTCTGGGAGGAAGCGGCCGTTTCGGAACTCCAAGCCGCTGAGAGCGTCTTCTGACGCCAGAGTTCCATCAGCCCGGCAAGAGGGCCTGAAACATCGTGCCGCCGTAGCGGCGACTGCGGAGGCCTCAACAGGCCCCGACCACGGGTGAACATAGAGGAAGTGGACTGAACTTTGCTGCCTTCCCTCACAGTGGGGAAACGTTGATCCCGCCATAGGGGGATGTTTTTTATGTTTAATGTTAAATTCTATAATGTTGTGTTTATTTTATTGGTGTGCTGCAATGGCAACTCAAATTTCACTGCACCAATTGGTGTACGTGACAATAAATGTCCTTTGTCCTTTGTCCTTCCAATGCCACTATTGTACCGTCCTCCACCGCCCAGCCTGCCAACGCTCTCCTGGCACCCACCACGCCCACAGTTCTTTGTTTCCACAAGGGGCGGCACGGTGGTGCAGCGGTAGAGTTGTTGCCTTACAGCGTCAGAGATTTGAGTTTGATCCTGGCCCCGTGCAGTCTGTATGGAGTTTGTACATTCTCCCTGTGACCGCGTGGGTTTTCTCTTGGTTCTCTGATTTCCTCCCACATTCCAAAGACCTGCGGGTTTGTAAAAATAAATGATTTGGTAACTGAGCGAGTACACAGTGTGTAAGAGTTCTCCTTCATTTCCAAACTTACATTTTAAAATTTTCTTTGTTGATAGTCCATGTGGGATGTGAAAGGCGCTACGAAAACTGAAGTCTTTTCCTGTCAGTGTAACATTGAACAGAAAATCAATAGATGAGGCAGTGGTTTAATATCTCATGTAAAATATGAAACATGATATATCTTCTTCCCAATGGCAGGAGTGAAATGAGTGTGTGGCCAGGGTGGTGTGGGGTGATGCTGGCTACCTTTTTGAGGCAGCGAAATATAGATCCTTTCGATAGTGGTGAGGTCAGTACCCGCAAATAGACACAAAATGCTGGAGTAACTCAACGGGACAGGCAGCATCTCAGGAGAGAAGGAATGGGTGACGTTTCGGGTTGAGACCCTTCTTCAGACAAGAGACAGGGCAAACGAGAGATATAGACGGTGATGTGAAGAGATATAGAACAAATGAATGAAAGATATGCAAAAAAGTAACAAAGTCACTGTTGTGACTGGGGGGAGGGGGAGCATGGGCAGAGCTGCAAGGTACCAAAGAGGCATGTGTGAGGACCTCATCTATGATGGAAGAGGGGAATGAGGACATCTCGGAAGACACACACGAGGGCATCATCTATGATGGAAGTACCCACGATGGACCGGGTGGGCAGTGATCACCACCCTTTGCAACCAGTCAATATACTCTCTGTCATACACCTGTAGAGGTTCAAGTGAGGATTTGTTGACATACAGAATCTCCACAATCTTCTAAGGAAATAGAGGCATTGATGGGCTTTATGCATGGTTTGAGGAATTTTGAGGAAGGACGTCCTAATTTGAGGAAGGACATTTTTGCTATTGAGGGAGTGCAGCGTAGGTTTACAAGGTTAATTCCCGGGATGGCGGGACTGTCATATGCTGAGAGAATGGAGCTTGTACATGCTGGAGTTTAGAAGGATGGGAGGAGATCTTGTTAAAACATATAAGATTGTTAATGGCTTGGACACGCTAGAGGCAGGAAACATGTTCCCGATGTTGGGGGAGTCCAGAACCAAGGGCCACAGTTTAAGAAAAAGTGGTAAGCCATTTAGAACGGAGACGAGGAAACACTTATTCTCACAGAGAGTTGTGAGTCTGTGGAATTCTCTGCCTCAGAGGGCAGTGTAGGCAGGTTCTCTGAATGCTTTCAAGAGAGAGCTAGATAGGGCTCTTAAAAATAGCGGAGTCAGGGGATATGGGGAGAAGGCGGGAATAGGGTACTGATTGGGGATGATCAGCCATGATCACATTGAAGGGCGGTACTGGCTCGAAGGGCCGAATGGCCTACTCCTACACCTATTGTCTATTGTCTATTGGTTGCATCACTGTGCTGGGTCCAGGACAGATCTTCAGAGATATATGCATGCCCAGGAACTTGAAGGTTAGTTTAGTTTAGTTTAGAGATACAGAGCGAAAGCAGGCCCTTCGGCCCTCCGGATCCACACGGACCAGCGATCCCCGCATATTAACACTATCCTACACACACTGGGGACATATTTTACATTTACCAAGCCAATTTGCCTACATACCTGTACATCTTTGGAACGTTGGAGGAAACCGAAGATCTCGGAGAAAACCCACGTGGTCGCGGGGAGAACGTAAAACTCCATACAGACAGCACCCATAGTCGGGATCGAACCCTGGTCTCTGGCGCTGCAAGTGCTGTAAGGCAGCAACTCTACTGATGCACCACTGTGCTGTGTTGACTCTCTCCCTCCACTGCTGACTCATCGATGAAGACAGGTTTGTGGATCCTCAGCAACAAACAAAAAGATCAGGAAGACAGAGCATGGATGTAATGGCACAGATCTAACGCATGTCTATGTGTATAAATCTTTGTAAGTGGCAGGCCTTGTCGAGATTGGTATTCTCGAGTTAGACCAGTCTCGAGGTAGATCCAAAATGGATCCCACTGCAATGCCGACCATACAACTCTGTCCACACAGTCTCACAGTCCAGCACTGCTGTAACTCACACACCCATGCAAAAACCTTTGGTTTTGTCCATGTTGATTGAAAGGTTGGTGCTTAGAATAGGAAAGAACAGCAGATGCTGGTTTAAATCGAAAGTAGACACAAAATGCTGATGTTATTATGCCCCTGTCCCACTTAGGGAACCTGAACGGAAACCTCTGGAGACTTTGCGCCCCACCCAAGGTTTCCGTGCGGTTCCCGGAGGTTTTTGTCAGTCTCCCTTCCTGCTTCCACTACCTGCAACCTCCGGCAACCACTTGCAACCTCCGGGAACCGCACGGAAACCTTGTGTGGGGTGCAAAGTCTCCAGAGGTTTCCGTTCAGGTTCCCTAAGTGGGACAGGGGCATAACTCAGGCAGCATCTCTGGAGAGAAGGAATGGGTGATGTTTCGGGTCGAGACCCTTCAATCTGAAGAAGGGTCTCAACCCGAAACGTCACCCATTCCTTCACTCCAGAGATGCTGCCTGTCCCACTGAGTTACTCCAGCATTTTGTGTCTATCTTCGATTTAAACCATCATCTGCAGTGCTAACCTACGCACACAGGTCTTGTCGAGAGCCAGGTTAGTAAAGCATAAGGGATCCTGAGAGTTATGAATGGAGGCACAGATTCTAACAGCTAAATTGAACCCGCATAGATGGACACAAAGTGCTGGAGTAACTCAGCAGATCAGGCAGCATCTCTCAAGTGCATGGATTGGTGACGTTTCCTCACGACCCTTCCTCACACTTGTATTGATTGTGATCACCACACTTTAGGAAATAGAACCGAAGGAATAACTCTGTGTAAGAAGGAACTGCAGATGCTGATTTAAGCCGAAGATAGACACAAAAAGCTGGAGAACTCAGCTGGGCAGTCAGCATCTCTGGAGAGAAGGAATGGGTGACGTTTCGAGTCGAGACCCTTATTCAGATTGAAGGGTCTCGACCCGAAACATCACCCATTCCTTCTCCCCAGGGATGCTATCTGTCCCATTGAGATACTCCAGCTTTTTGTGTCTATCTGAAGGCACAACTCTAATGGGAGCCAGCATGGTCATTAGGCTCAATATATGGCTTCAGGGCAGCACAGTGTCGCAGCGGTGAAGTTTTCAATTGAATTAATTTTTGGTTTTGTGTTTACAGGACTGTTGTGCTGCTGCAAGTAAGAATTTCATTGTTACATAGTTCCATTATGGGGCAGCATAGTGACGCAGCGGTAGAGTTGCTGCCTTAAGGGCCTGTCCCACGGGCATGCGACTCCATGCGGCAAGCGCGACCTAAAGGTCCGGTCCCACCAGCATGCGCCTGCATGCGGCAAGCGCGACGTAACGTGGTCGCTTGAGCCGTATGGCCTCGCGGGGCCGGTCCCACTTCGATCACCGGAGCTGTATGTAGTTGTGCGGAGCTGGTCCCGACATCGCGCGGGGCTCCGAAAAACTGACCGTGTTTAAAAATTCGGCGCGGCAACGGCCCGCCGGCCCGCAGCCGCCTCGACGCCGTACGTCACGCGCAAATTTCCCGCGGACTTTGCTGGCACATCATGTCACTCACTCGACCTCCGCGTGGTCCCCGATTCTGGTTTGGTTGCGCTTGCCGAATGTAGTCGCATGCCCGTGGGACAGGCCCTTTACAGCACCAGAAACCTGGGTTTGATCCTGACTACGGGCGCTGTCTGAACAGTTTGTACATTCTCCCTGTGATCGCGTGGGTTTTCTCCAGGTGCTCCGGTTTCCAACTGCATTCCAAAGACCTACAGGTTTGCAGGTTGATAGGCACATAGTGCTGGAGTAACTCAGCGGTTCAGGCATCACCTCCAGAGATGCTGCCTGACCCGATGAGTCACTCCAGCACTTTGTGCCTATCTTTGGTATAAACCAGCATCTGCAGTTCCTTTCAATGCAAGTTTTGTATGTTAATTGGCTACTGTAAAATTGCCCCTTGTGTGTAGGATAGATATAGTCTAGAGGTGTTCGTTGGTCGGCGTAGAGTTGGTGGGCTGAATGGCCTGTTTCCAACTGCATCTCTAAACTAATCTAAACTAAACTAAATTAAACAAAACTAAGCTGCCTGTTTCTGCGCTGTAAACATTAGTTTAGTTTTGAGATATAGTGTGGAAACAGGCCCTTCGGCACCGAGTCCGCGCCGACTAGCGATCCCTGTACAATATCACTATCCTACACACTAGGGGCAATTTACAATCTTTACTAAAGTTAATTTTACTTCGGAGTCACGTGAGTGACTACGTGAAGAACCTCGCTAGGACGCATGCGTGTCATATCGCTACACGCATTGCAACGAGTCACAGCAGGGGGAGGACGTTCCCCTTTAGCGGTAGAATCAAAAAGCCGACAACAGCAGGTAAGGGACTCTGCGTTTTTCCAACTTACCTTGCAGGTGGAAAGATGGACAGAGCGACTAGAAGGAAGGCTGTGAAAAAGCTGGAGGAGGAGAACCGCGGAGTTACGGGCAGCCAGCAGCTGCAACAGCAGCAGCCGACGGCACGCCAATCTCCCGAAATGGGATCAGCTGTGCCCGACTTCGCTCCCGCACCGGCAAAATCCACTCCTCGCCGGGCGGGAAAGCGAAGCAAAAGACGGATCGAATGCCAGACTCAGATGAGTCTGACTTTGAGCAACCGCGAGCGGCCAGTGCCCGTGAGCACGGGGGCCGGTTGGAGCGGTTGCAGGATGACGAGCAGCCGCAAGCGGCTAGTGCCCGAGAGCATTGGAGACGGTTGGACCGGCTGCAGGAATTGGAGCAGCCGTGAGTGTCCTATGCCCGAGAGCATAAGTCGGGGCGGCCCGGTCCGGGGGAGGTTCGGCGCCCAAGTCGGAGCGGCCCGGTCCGGGGGAGGTTCGGCGCCCATGTCGGGGAGGCCCAGCCCGAGGCTGAAGACGGCACAGTACTCACGTGAGGGTGGCTGGGACGGTGTTCTGGCGGCGGTGGCCTGAGTCCGGGGTTCGGCCGCGGGCCAGCAGCTGCTTCTGCAGGACTGGTGGGCGGCAGCTTCAACCACCCCGGGCCGCGGTGTTTGAGCCGCGGGACTGTTCTTAACATCGCCCGGGGGGGGGTATCGCCCCAGCGCAGAGGGAGAAGAGGAGGGAAGAGACTGCGACCTAAGACTTTTGCCTCCATCACAGTGAGGAGATGCAGGGTGGACTCACTGTGGTGGATGTTAATGTGTGTTTATTGTTGTTTTATTGTATGGTATTATATGTATGACTGCTGCAATTTCGTTCAGACTTCGGTCTGAATGACAATAAAAGGCTATCTATCTATCTATCTATCTATCTATCTATCTATCTATCTATCTATCTATCTATCATAAGAGCCAGTTGGAGCGGCTGCTGGAGGAGATCCTCCAAAGTGGCAGACTCCGGGAGATGGAGGCTAGCCACAGTGGGCAATCAATAAGCCCCACAGCGGTACCCCTTGTGGGGCTGCATAGTGTCTCTTCCTCATCAGAGGAGAACACGGAGGATCAGTTCAGGGCTGACCCTGAACAGGGCAGGGAACAACATACCCCCAGTAAGCCTGGGGTGAAAGAGGACATGCTGGACATGGTGACCCAGTTCTTCCAACCAGACCAAACCGGGGAAGACCTGGAGCCATAGATAGCGGCTAGCATTGATTACATGTCGTTTAATCAATTACAGACACTGGCTCTATCAGACACCATGGCACGGCATTTACCTCCAGGTAACTGCAAGTCATTACATGTTCCGAGTGTAAACCAGTGCATCTGGAAGCATGTGGGGACAGCAATTCAAACCAGTGATTTAAAAATTCAAAAGGTCCTAAAAGCATTAACGGCAGGAATAACAGCTTTTTCCCATACTTTGAAGGAGCAAAATATGACCCAAGACCACCAGGATGCACTGGCTCTACTGTGCAACTCACAGTATGAGTTGAATAACATTAGAAAAAGTGCAACCCAACCAGCATTGGACCCCAAATTTGCCGGCCTTTGTAAACCAGGAACCTCCAAACCGCCAATTTTACTTCGGAGTCACGTGAATGACTACGTGAAGAACCCCGCTAGGATGCATGCGTGTCATATCGCTACACGCGTAGCAACGAGTCACAGCAGGGGGGGAACAACGTTCCCCTTAGCGGCAATATTTGAAAGCCGGGAACAGCAGGTAAGAAGATTCTGCGTTCCTTCCACTTACCTTCTAGGTGGAGACATGGCCCGGATCCACGAAGGCTGCGGGAACGCTGGCGGGGGAGAACCGCAGAATTGCGGGCAGCCGGCAGCAGCAGCAGCAAACGGCACACTGATCTCCCGTAATGGGAACAGCTGTGCCCAACTTTGCTCCCGACTTCGCTCCCGCGCCGGCCCGTCCGGTTGGGAGAGGAGCAGCCGGGAGCGACCAGTGCCCGTGAGCACCGGGGTCGGTTGCAGCGGCTGCAGCATGCAGGATAAAGAGCAGCGGGGAGCGGCCAGTGCTCGAGAGCATTGGAGCCGGTTGGACCGGCTGCAGGAGCAGAACCCCTTGTGGGGCTGCAGAGTGGAAATACTCCAAAGTGGCAAAGCCACAGTGGGCAACTAATAAGCCCCACAGCAGTACTCCTTGTGGAGTGGCACAGAGTTTCTCACTCTTCAGAGGGGAACACCGAGAGTCAATCCTGGGCTGACTGCAGGAGCTGGAACAGGAGCAGCTTCAGGAGCAGCCGTGACGGCCAGTGCTGTGAGCATTGGAGCCGGATGGAGTGGCTGCAGGAACTGGAGCAGGAGCAGCCTCAGGAGTAACGGCTTCAGGAGCAGCCGCGATGGCCAGGGATCATGTGCATTGGAGCCGGTTGGGTGCCTGAGAGCATCGGGACCAGCTGGAGCGGCTGTTGGAGCAGGTAAGTGGCAGCTCCATGAGATGGAGACTAGTCACAGAGGGGCAGCTAGTAGTCCTACAGCAGTACCTCTTGTAGGGGTGCACAGTGTTCTCCCTCATCAGAGGAGAGTATAGGGGGTCAATATTGGGCTGCACTTGAACAGGGGAGCAGAACATACCCCTAGTACACTTAGGGTGCAGAAAACCTATGGGAAAACACTTACCATCAGGGAACTGCAATACCTGAATGTTCCCAGTATCAACCAAAACATGGTAGGGCAGAGAATTGAAACGAAAGAAAGTTCTAAGTCCTAACAGTGGGACGGGATCGGTCGCACTATAAACAGAGACATGACACTAGATCACCAGGATGCACTGGCCTTATATGCTAACCTGGAACCTCCCAACCTCCAATATTAAAATTTGGAGGCATCTTATCTTAACAGGGAAAGAACTTCACATAGAGGGAACTCTGGGGCACATTAAGGAACGTCTTAAAAACTACTTCCTGGGAAATGTGCTACCCTCATCAGACACCGGCACCTCAACGACCACGGAGGATGCCGAAATAGTAACAAACCTACTAATAGTAACCAGGGAGGTTGGTGGGAGATAACAGATCTATCTGTATGCATAAAATTATTCTACCGACACTTAAAATTCAGAGTTATAAGGGTATACCTTAGAATTATTCATTCCATTATCCTCCAGTTCAGCATGTACCGAACTGAATGTTCATGCTTAACGGGTAAGAATCAACTAAAGCGCATACTGAACTACAGTGCCCATATATTATAGGAGTTATGGAGGACATCCAACACGTATCACAGGAATTCGTGTCCTAAATATCCTTATCATAATTTAGAGGTGGTTGCCACTTCATCTTAGATTGACTAATTTGAATACTTCGTACTTTATATTCATTACAGATGGGAACCTTTGGTGCAACGAAGGTATTGATCCTAGGGTACTACATGGCAAGCATGGTATTAAAATATGCTTGCTATATAGTACTCATTGGAGGTGCCCACAGATGTATTTAAACAGATCGTCTGCGGTCCACCGTTAACACACTTCACATGGCAGTGACTTTGCCGTAAGAAAGGGTACAGCCTTTATGGAGGCTTGCAGGGAACTAAACCATCCATCAGACTGGTAGTAGAATACTTGGCATTAGGGGCTGTGTGACAGCCACATGATATCGGACCTTTACATAATCATGGTACAGAGCGTAACACGCGTCACTCAAGAAATTATATCGGGGTCATTCTGACGGACTGATGAAGCAACCAACAGAGGCCACTATGGTACAAAAATGGTGGAACATACATTAGGCATTGTTCCTAACCAAACACAGTTGCTCAGGAGGCATCACTACTAACGTTGGGCATATATACCTGGGGAAGTCAGAGCTAGTCATGGCTTTAAGTCATATTGTTTTGGGTTATATCACCAGTATGTTAGTCTACAAATTGACAGCACCACCGGGGTAGCATATGTCAACCATATGGATAGAAACATATCGACACGATGTGACTATCTGGCCAACACTATTTGTGAATTGAATTGAAATGAATCCTTTATTGTCAATCAGACCTTTCGGTCTGAACAAAACGTTGTTGCTTGCAGCCATACATGTAATAATAACAACACACAATAAACACAAACTAACATCCACCACAGTGAGTTCACCAAACACCTCCTCACTGTGATGGAGGCAATAGTCTTAGAGTTACTGTCTCTATTAATCTGGATTAATAGCGTATCCAGATAAAGATTGGATATCAGCTTCCAACTACCAGGGAAACTGAATTTAGTGGCAGACAACAGGTCACGCTAATGGCTAGTTTTCACGGGGCGGCTTGACGCAAGATGTAGCCAGAGTGGAGTGGTCGTGGTCTAGCACGATATCACACGATATAACGGGGGTAGAGTAAAGAGTTCCCACGGTACTCGGCAATTCTGTCATTTGTGCGAGTGACTTGTCCGTCTCCCGATCTTTCCCGAATGAACATCGTGGACTGTAGTGTAGTTAATCACGTGGCACAAATGATGTTACTTTGTTGTCACACACTATATTCGTTTTTTTCACCCGAGCTCTTTAATGAGCTGAAGAATAATCTGTGTTTTTTTAGACAAATGTTGTTTGGTGTGATGCACCTTCTCTCAATATGTGCAAGAAGTCGTCTTTTTATTTTGTCAAATATGAATAAACACTGTATCTCACATTGACCGTGATGATTGTGTTATTTTATGATCTACTGAGAGGTGAAACTTTCAGTCTGAAGAAGGCTCTCGACCCGAAACGCCACCCGTTCCTTCTCTCCAGAGATGCTGCCTGTCCCGCTGAGTTGCTCCAAGCAACTGGTGTCTATCTTCAAAGGACTGACCAGGACTGCCTCTCTCTCTCTCTCTCTCTCTCTCTCTCTCTCTCTCTCTCTCTCTCCCTTCCTCTCTCTCACACAGGCATGAATGGATGAACTCCGCGGGGCCAGGCAGCATCTACGGAGGGAAATGGACAGGCGACCCATTCTTCAGGCTGCCTTATGTCTCTTCCCCCCCCCCTCCCCCCCCCCCCTCACCCCAACTCCCACCCACACACACGAATGCTGGAGAAACTCAGCGGGTGCAGCGGGGCCGAAACGTTGTCTATTTCCTTCGTTCCATAGATGCTGCTGCACCCGCGGAGTTTCTCCAGCATTCGCGTGTGTGGGTGGGAGTTGGGGGGGGGGAGAGAGACATAAGGCAGCCTGAAGAATGGGTCGCCTGTCCATTTCCCTCCGTAAATGCTGCCTGGCCCGTGGAGTTCCTCCATTCATGCCTGTGTGAGAGGGAGGGAGGGAGGGAGAGAGAGAGAGAGAGGCACACACAAGGTGGACGCGAAATCTACCTGCCTGTTTCAGTGACAGACACCCACCGCCAGTAAATGAAGACACCCCCCATCTGTCTCCCCCTCCTCTCCCTCGACTCCCCCACCTTTCCCTCCCAACTCCAGTCCCGTCCCGACCCCCTGGGAAACTGAAGGTTTCCCGCTGTAATTAAAGAGTTCCCACGGTAGACTGTAAAACTGGGACCCTGGTTCTGGACTCCCCCAACATCGGGAACATTCTTCCTCCATCTAGCCTGTTCAATCCCGTAGATACGATTAGACAGGTATCTAGTTATTTCATTCATTTAATGATTTCTATCGCCCAGCCTCTCATCTTTCAATCGGTTTCAGCCAGGAAGGAACTACAGATGCTGGATTAAAACGAAGATAGACACAACATGTAGCTCAGCGGGACAAGCAGCATATCAGAAGGGTCTCGACCCGAAATGTCACCCATTCCTTCTCCCCAAAGATGCTGCCTGCCGTCGAACTCATTCTTTTTAAACCGGCATCTGCTGTTCCTTCCGACACATACACAAGAAATAAGCAACTTTTCGGGCCGATACGTTGCCTATTTCCTTCGTTCCATAGATGCTGCTGCACCCGCTGAGTTTCTCCAGCATTTGTGTGTGTGGGTGGGAGTTGGGGGGGGTAGAGAGATAAGGCAGCCTGAGGAAAGGCTCACCTGTCAATTTCCCTCCGTAGATGCTGCCTGGCCCGCGGAGTTCCTCCAGTTAGAAACTGCTTTCAGACAAAAAGAGACACACTGACATTAATGAAATGCTTGTTAGCTAGTTTTATTAGATTTGTATGTAAATAGCAAACTGGCTCGATTCACTCTATCCAACTTCCGGGTTCACCGTTCGCAGGAGTTCCCACGGTGACCGCAAGAGTTACTACGGATATCGCACGGGACACTTCGTTCATAAAATGTTGCAATGCTCAACCACAAGTGCACAAGACACTCTTGGACAAATTCAAACATGTTTGAATTTTCTCCCGAGTACCCAAGGTACACGATTACCTGCCGTTAGCGCCACGGTGGTCCACGAATGCCGTACTGTTACCGCACGAGGTTCCCACGATGTCAAACTCTGGTTACCTCTTGCGTCAAGTCGAACCGTGAAAAGGGAGTTTAAGTCTAAAAACACTGTATGGATGTTGGATAAAATATGTTTTGCTGGAATAGCCGGTATGGAACACCAGATAACGACCTATTCACATCCATGCTCTTACCAGTTATCAAATTATGTTCTTGGGAGCCAGAACCTGGGGCAGTGGTTCAGATGTATCTTCGCTGATTGGGGGATCATTTATGCATCCCTCCCTTTGCCTCATCAGTCGGGTATTTAGGAAGAAACTATAGACTCCACGTCTCGAATTTTGATAATACCTGATTGCCCTACGCAACCATGGGTACTGGTGATATCAACATGGGTCAGAACCATACATCACCATCCATCATAGACCTAACTTACTGGGTCTTCCCGCAACAAGGGGAGTTACCCATGTCACTATTATATATTAACCTATTTATTTAGAGTTGAAATCACCTCTTCTACACCTGGGACTGACGGACCGAATGCGGAATTATTTCAGCGGGTCACAGACAGTCCACCCAAACATCAGTACTTGGTATCATCTAGTAATGGGAAGTACTGTCACAACAATAATCATCACCCACAGATCTATGAACATCCCGTCTGTTCTGGAATTCCTGGCAAGCCTCCATTACGATGAGAGGCTCAGTCATAGTGCCATCAACTGCGCCAGAAGTGCTCTGTCAACATACCTGTCGAAGGTACAGAGCGGCATTCTGTTGGGACAAACCCTGGTAAACAAACTCATGAGGGGCATTTTTAAAATTAGTCCCCAAGAACCAGGTACTCCCAAATATGGGATGTGAGCATTGTACTGACCATGTTCAGGAACTGGTCTCCAGCTACAGCTCTGCTCCTACGGAAACTACTACATCAGTGTAATAGTCATACAGAACAGACGGGGGTCAACACGCCTAAAAAACAGAATTAGAGCCTATCCTGCAGATGGTCGTCTCTGTATTATAACTCACTTACTATCATACATGAAGTATACTAAGATCATTAGAGGGAAGAAATGTCACTTTAATCAGCTACTAACAGCCATTCAAAACAGTGACAGTCCAGACCATCTCCTAAATAGGCTGGAGTGGACACTAGCATTTCAAATCTCACTTCACCAGGGCTGCAGCTACATTGGCAGCTATGAAGTTGGACGTACCAATGGACCAAATCCTCAAGACAGCAGGATGGCCAACGGAGGAACTTTCCAACGACTTTATAACAAACCAGTCATTGAACCTGGAACATTTTCAGAAACAAATTTAAGTTATGTAATATAATATACCCATAAATAGGGGCAATAATTGGTGTTAATATTTTTTACTGTTGGATTTCAATATCATATTGATGTCTAATGATGTTAACTCTATTCTCCCCAAAAATCAAGGCAGATGTGATGCATGGACTCGTTCCACAGCATGAAATCACAGAGCTTTAAAATCTTCACGTAGTCACTCACGTGACTCCGAAGTAAAATAGTAAGATTAAACGAGAATTTACCAGTTTGAAGTTTGATCTTTATTTTATGAGGAGGAACGTTGAGGGAATACGTGCTCTCCGCTCCCACCCTTGATCATATCCTGAACTGGTATCTGTTGTCTAATCTTACTATGTTTAGTCATTACAGTTATCTGTGATTTCACACCGCTGCTTTGAAGAATGACACGCATGTGTCCTAGCAGGGTTCTTCACGTATTCCCTCAACGTTCCTCCTCATAAAATAAAGATCAAACTTCAAACTGGTAAGTTCTCGTTTAATTTTACTATTCTATTGTTTGGAGGGGATTTACCCAAACAAGTTAAGGAACTTGATGAAGAGGTGAAAACACTGGGGCTCATAAAGGCAGCAACCAAAACCTACTATGGCCATAAATATCAGCCCTATGGACCTCCCAGACGGCCAACACAAATTGCAGGGAGCGCAAAAACCAGGAACACCCAACAGCGGTCTTTTTTAGGGCATGGCGCAGGCCGACCGCCCTGGAAAATGCGTCTGCCTTCAACCCAACAACAGACCCAAACAATGGCGCCTCAACGTCCACGGAGGATGCTGAAGAAATAACACACCTACCACTGGTAACCATGGAGGTAGGTGGGTCTGGTTCCTTAAAAATTAAAGGGAGCACGAAAGTTGGTGGGAGGTTACGATCTTATTTGGATGCATGGAATGAGATAACTTATGACACTTACATTCTAAGCAGTATCCAGGGTTATACCATAGAATTTATACTAAAACATAACCCACCAGTACAGCATGCACCGAACCGAATGTTCGTGCTCACAGGCATTGAAAAATCTAAAGCACTACAACGACTATATAAAAAAGGAGTAATTGAACACACCCACCACGAATCACAGGAATTTGTGACCAATATCTTTATAAAAAACAAGAAAGATGGTGGTTGCCGCATCAGCATCGATTTGACAACTTTAAATACCTTTGTACAATATATTCATTTCAAAATGGAAACGTTTGTTACTGCTAAGCAATTAGTTTCCGAAAGCTACTATATGGCAAGCATCGATTTAAAAGATGCTTACTATACAGTACCCATAAGAGGTTACAGATGTTTACAGATGTTCTTTAATACCTTGTCAGTTTCTTTGTTGAACTAAATTAAGGCTAATGTTGTAATCAAATTTACAGATGTTATTTGAAATTCAACTGGATGGGACAGGTGGCAATACAGGGCACTACCAAATGGACTAACTTCAGCCCCCAGGTTATTCACAAAAATTTTGAAACCAGCCTTGGCGTTACGGCGAAAACAAAAACATATGATAATGGCATATCTGGATGACATATTTATTGTTGGCAAAACTTTGCAATTGGCTAAATTAGCAGTAACAGCCACGAAACAACTGTTTGAAGAACTGGGATTCATCATCCATCCAGTTAAGTCTAAATTAACGCCTTCAACAAAAATGGATTACCTGGGGTTCACCATTAACTCGGATCTCATGTCAGTGACTTTGCCGATAGAAAAGGTTACAGCCTTACAAGAGGCTTGCAGCGAAATCATTGACATCACTAAACCCTCCATTAGACGGGTAGCCAGAATAATTGGGAAAATAGTGGCCGCATTTCCAGCCACACAATTCGGACCTTTACATTATCGAAATTTACAGAGAGCAGAAATAAGAGCACTCAAAATTAATTGTGGCCATTTTGACAGGCCAATGAAGCTACCTACAGAAGCCATTATAGAACTAAAATGGTGGGAACACAACATCAAGTATTGTTCCAACCCACTAATTATCAGCAACCCATCTATGGTACTACAAACTGATGCCAGTGCACTTGGTTGGGGAGCCACCAATTCCATCTCGAGCTGTGGAGGGAGATGGAATGCACAGGAGGCATCATTATTAAAAGCACGGGGTATAAACTACCTGGAAATGTTAAGTGCATTCCATGGCCTTAAGTCATATTGTTCTGGGTTAAATCACCAGCATGTTAGACTACAAATTGACAACACCACCGTGGTAGCATATATCAACCACATGGGTGGAAACAAATCGACATCATGTGACAATCTGGCCAACACAATTTGGCAATGGTGTATCCAGAGGAATATTTGGATATCAGCTACCTACTTACCAGGTAAACTAAATTTAGTGGCAGACACCAGGTCATGCAAATTCAATGAAAACACTGAATGGATGTTGGATAAAAATGTATTTGCTGAAATTACAGCACGGTATGGAACACCAGATATCGATCTTTTCGCATCCAGGCTAAATCACCAGTTACCAAGATATGTTTCATGGGAACCAGACCCTGGGGCAGCAGCTACAGATGCATTTTCGCTGCATTGGGGGAAATTGTTTATTTATGCATTCCCTCCTTTCTGTCTCATCAGTCGGGTACTAAGGAAAATACAACAAGACTCTGCATCTGGGATTCTTATAGTACCCGATTGGCCTACTCAACCATGGTTCCCGGTGATACTAGACATGGCATTAGAACCGTGCATCACCATTCAACATAGACCAAATTTACTGGTCCATCCAGTAACACAGGAAAGTCACCCCTGTCATAATCATACCAACTTATTAATTTGTAGAGTCTGAAAGCGCCTCTACAACACATGGGACTGACGGACCGAACAATGGACATGATTGCATCGGCCCACAGACAGTCCACCAAGAAACAGTACTTGGTGCACATCAAGAAATGGGGGAAGTACTGTCACGACAATAACCTCAACCACAGATCCAACAATATTCCGTCTGTTCTGGAATTTCTGGCCAGCCTTCACTACGATGAGGGGCTCAGCTACAGTGCCATCAACTGTGCCAGAAGTGCTCTGTCAAACTACCTGTGGCAAGGAACAGAGCGGCATTCTGTAGGGGCTCACCCCCTGGTAACCAAACTAATGAGGGGCATTTTCAACACGAATCCCCTGGTCTCCACCAACAGCTCTGTCCCTACAGAAACTAACTATGAAAATGGTCATGCTGATGGCTTTGGTCACGGCACAAAGGGTCCAGTCGCTACAAAAACTAAGGCTGGACAACTTGACCATTTCATCTGGGAATTTGACTTTTCTTATCCATGACTTAATTAAACAGAACAGACCGGGAACAGCAGGGCAAAAAATAGAATTCAGGGCCTACCCGACGGATGATCGCCTCCGTATAGTAACTCACATACTATACTATTGTACATAGAACAGACAAGAATCTTCAGAGGGAAAGAAATGGCACTGTTAATTAACCACAGACAGCCACATAAAAAAGTGACAGCCCAGACCATCTCACGATGGCTCAAACAGGTCCTAATAAAGGCAGGAGTAGATACTAACGTTTTTAAATCTCACTCCACCAGGGCTGCAGCCACATCAGCAGCAAAACAGTTGGATGTTCCTATGGACCAAATCCTCAAGACTGCAGGATGGTCAACGGAAAGAACGTTCCAACGATTTTTTCATAAACCGGTCATAGAACCTGGAACATTTGCAGAAACACTTTTAAGTTCTGTAATATGATTTTACCCATAAATAGGGGCTATGATTTGGATTTAATAAAATATTTTGTTTTTCGTTGTTTCAATATCGTATTGATCTCAAATGATGTTAACACTATTCTCCCCACAATCAAGGCAGAAGTGAGGCATGGACTCTTTCCACGGCATGAAATCACAGAGCTTTAAAATCTTCACGTAGTCACTCACGTGACTCCGAAGTAAAATAGTAAGATTAAACGAGAACTTACCAGTTTGAAGTTTGATCTTTATTTTATGAGGAGTAACGTTGAGGGAATACGTGCCCTCCGCTCCCACCCTGATCATATACTGAACTGGTATCTCTCTCTAATCTTACTATGTTTAGTCATTATAGTTATCTGTGATTCCACACCGCTGCTTTGAAGAATGACACGCATGCGTCCTAGCGGGGTTCTTCACGTATTCCCTCAACGTTACTCCTCATAAAATAAAGATCAAACTTCAAACTGGTAAGTTCTCGTTTAATCTTACTATTATCCTCTAAACATGTATGTCATTGGAGTGTGGGAGGAAACTGGAGCACCCGGAGAAAACATATGGGGTCACAGGGAGAACGTTAAAAACTCCATACACACAACGCCCGTAGTAAGGATCGAACCTGGGTCTCTGGTGCTGTAAGGCAGCAACTCTACCGCTGCCCCACCGTGCCCTGCCATTCCGAGACACTATCCAGCTTGTGAGAGGCCGGTGCTCTGCCCAAGGACCAAAATCCGTTCTACTGAGCTCAGGGATCTCCGATCTATTTTGCAGGTGGAAAGGACATCCTGAGATGACATGTGTTGCTTTGTGAAGGGATCAGACAGGGCCTGAACCACAGCTTGGCAGCGGTGATTAAAACAGCATGGGGACACATCAATTAATTGAGGAATGTTGCACCACAAGTAATTATCGAGGACAGTGATACATTAGCAGTTATTACTTTGCGCTGTCATGCTTTCAGAGTGTCTAAGCACAAGGTCATTAACTCAAGTCACCAAGGAATTCTTTGGTCATTCCAAAGCAGTGGGACTCTCTATCTTTGACCTTGGGGTCAGAACTCAGTAAGAGCGGAATATATGAAATGTGCTGGCCAGGTGCTGAGTGAATCTGGTTACTAATGGCATGCACGGGAGGTAATTCTAGCCTACAATGCCCTGAGTCGAAACCACGTCATCCCTGCTCACATACCTTCTCCATCAGATATATTACATTTCAGTCCTCAAGGGAATTCTTTCTTCCAGGAGGAGATGCTGGGAATACTGCAATCCAGACTTCCCAAACCTTTCGTCTCTCCGATTTCCCGATTTCCGTCTCTCTTTCCCTTTGCTCTCTTTCCCGCATCTTGTCAGCCTTTCCCTCCCATCTCCCACCTTGTGATGAAACAAGGAACTCAAAAAAACACAAAGTGCTGGAGTAACTCAGCGGGCCAGGCAGCATGTCTGGAGCACATAGATAAGTGATGTTTCGGGACGGGACGATTCTTCAGACAGTGTGGGGGGGGGGGGGTAGGGGCGTGGAGAGTCATAATTGATAGGAGCAGAATTAGGCCATTCGGCCCATCAAGTCTACTCCGCCATTCAATCTATCTCACCCTCCTAACCCCATTCACCTGCCTTCTCCCCATACCTCTTGACACCCATACTAATCAAGAATCTATCTATCTCTGCCTTAAAAATATCCATTGACTTGGCCTCCACAGCCTTCTGTGGCAAAGAATTCAACAGATTCACCACCCTCTGACTGAAGAAATTCCTCCTCATCGCCTACCTAAAACAATGTCCTCGAATTCTGAGGCTCGGACCTCTAGTCCGATACTCTCCCACTAGTGGAAACATCCTCTCCTCAAGCCTTTAACTATTATGTACATTTCAATGAGATTCCCTCTCATTCTTCTCAACCAGCGAGTACAGGCCCAGTGCCAAGAAACTCCCTTTATATGTTAAACTCTTTGTATGCCTAGGTATACAAAGCAAAGTATCTCACTGAGACTTGCCATGTGCGACATTAAACGTATTTCCCAATCTCAATCTCTATCTCAAACTTCATCGAGCCATTTACAGTGTATAGATACATGACAAGGGAATTAGATAGGGATAAGATACATGATCAGTAGATTCATATCAAGCATGAGTCCATGCAAGCACAACAAAGAGAAGAACAATCAGAATGGAGTTCATTCAATCTCCACAGTTTAGATAAAATAAATTAAAATACACCATCTCAGAATAAAAAGACGTTCCTTTAGAAAGGAGATGAGGAGGAATTTCTTTGGTCAGAGAATAAATGTGGAAATCATTGCCACAGACAGGAGACAAAGTCAATGGATGTTTTTAAAGTGGAGATTGATAGATTCTTGATTAGTACGGGTGTCAAAGGTTATGGGGGGAATGGGGTTGAGAGGGAAAGATCAATCAGCCATGATTGAATAGCAGAGTGGGGCGAGTGGTCTAATTGTGCTCCTATGACTCATGACGTTATGAACATGATAATGTGACAGCTTCTGAGAGAGTACAGATAAAAAGCGCAAAGGTTGCAATAAGGTTGGTTGGGAGATCAGGCCAACACCCTCCGCTTCTGAGAGATTCATCTGATAACAGCCAGGGATAGACACAAAATGCTGTAGTAACTCAGCGGGCCATGCAGCATCTCTGGAGAAAAGGAATTCTCTGCGTCAGAGAGCGGTGGAAGCCGGTTCTCTGGATACTTTCAAGAGAGAGCTAGATACGGCTCTTAAAGATAGCGGAGTCAGGGGATATGGGGTGAAGGCAGGAACGGGGTTCTGATTGGGGGTGATCAATCATGATCACATTGAATGGCAGTGCTGGCTCGAAGGGCCGAATGGCCTACTCCTGCACCTATTGTCTGTTGTCTATTGTCTATTGACCTATTCTTCAGAGATGGCTGTAAATTGTCTCTAATCTGTAGGATAGAATTAGTGATTGTTGGTCGGCATGGACTTGATGGGCTGAAGGGCCTGTTTCCAGGCTGTGTCTCTAAACCCAAACTACCCAGGCCTTGCAATGCCTTCACTCCTACATTGGGAAGAAAGTGCAATAAACTTGAAAACTATAACCACCAGCTTCAAGAGTAGCTTCTTCCCAACAATCATCAGCCTCTTGTACACTACACTACACAACACTAAACACAGCAACAATGAACATCTATAGACTGCCTTTGGATGCACCAAGGACTTTGGATTTTTCACAACAATATTGTGGTCATTCATATATGGAATTGTTCTTCATTATGTATTATCTACATGTGCTGCATTTACAGGCTGCTGTGAATGACAATTTCACTGTTCCGCTGTCAGTACATACTGTATGACAATAGACAATAGACAATAGGTGCAGGAGTAGGCCATTCGGCCCTTCAAGCCAGCACCACCATTAACGGTGATCACGGTACTCCGTTATGAATTGAACACTCTTAACTCTTGAAGAACAGCTTCGGCACAGCGACCATCAGCCTCTTGAACAACACTGACGACATCAACTATAATCTCTGAGGGACGAAAGAAAACACAGAGTGCTGGAGTTACTCAGCGGGTCAGGCAGCATCTCTGGAGGAAAGGTCAGTCTGAAGAAGGTTCTCGACCCGAAACGTCACCTACTTCATTTCTCCAGAGATGCTGCCTCACCTGCTGTGTATAGGATAGGACTAGTGTATGGGTGATCACTGGTCAGCGTGGACTTGGTGGGCCGAAGGGCCTGTTTCCATGCTGTATCACTAAATTAAAATAAACCTGCTACAAGTAAGATTTCACTGTTCTACTGCTGATGTACAAGATAGTAAACATGTGCAGGAATGAACTGCGATGCTGGTTTAAACCAAAGATAGACACAAAACGCTGGAGTAACTCAATGGGACAGGCAGCATGTCTGGAGAAAAAGAATGGGTGACATTTTGGGTCGAGACTCTTCTTCAGACTAGTCAGGGGAAAGGGAAACAAGATATATAGACGGTGAAGTAGAGAGATATAGAACAAATGAATGAAAGATTTGCAAACAAGTCACCATGATCAAGGAAACAGGCTGTTTCACACCAATAGTCACATCTTCCCATTTCCACCCCTTTCTGCCTTCTGCAGAGATCTTTCCCTCCGCAACTCCCTGGTTAACTCGTCCCTTCTAACACAAACCACCCTCTCCCCAGGTACCTTCCCCTGCAACCACAGGAGATGAAACACCTGTCCCTGTACCTCCTCCCTCGACTGTCCAGGGGCCACGACAATCCTTTCAGGTTAGGCAGAGGTTCACTTGCACCTCCTCCAACCTCAATACTGTTGGATCTCAAAAGGCCCAGAAAGGTATATGGTGCAAGGCAATTGGGAATGGACAATAAATGCTGATCTTGCCAACACTACACATAGAAACATAGAAATTAGGTGCAGGAATAGGCCATTCGGCCCTTCGAGCCTGCACCGCCATTCAATATGATCATGGCTGATCATCCAACTCAGTATCCCGTACCTGCCTTCTCTCCATACCCTCTGATCCCCTTAGCCACAAGGGCCACATCTAACTCCCTCTTAAATATAGCCAATGAACTGGCCTCAACTACCCTCCGTGGCAGAGAGTTCCAGAGATTCACCACTCTCTGTGTGAAAAAAGTTCTTCTCATCTCGGTTTTAAAGGATTTCCCCCTTATCCTTAAGCTGTGACCCCTTGTCCTGGACTTCCCCAACATCGGGAACAATCTTCCTGCATCTAGACTGTCCAACCCCTTAACAATTATGTAAGTTTCTATAAGATCCCCTCTCAATCTCCAAAATTCTAGATAGTATAAACTAAGTCTATCCAGTCTTTCTTCATAAGACATTCCTGACATCCCAGGAATCAGTCTGGTGAACCTTCTCTGCACTCCCTCTATGGCAATAATGTCCTTCCTCAGATTTGGAGACCAAAACTGTATGCAATACCCCAGGTGTGGTCTCACCAAGACCTTGTACAACTGCAGTAGAACCTCCCTGCTCCTATACTCAAATCCTTTTGCTATGAAAGCTAACATACCATTCGCTTTCTTCACTGCCTGCTGCACCTGCATGCCTACTTTCAATGACTGGTGTACCATGACACCCAGGTCTCGCTGCATCTCCCCTTTTCCTAGTCGGCTACCATTTAGATAATAGTCTGCTTTCCTGTTTTTGCCACCAAAATGGATAACCTCACATTTATCCACATTATACTGCATCTGCCAAACATTTGCCCACTCACCCAGCCTATCCAAGTCACCTTGCAGTCTCCTAGCATCCTCCTCACAGCTAACACTGCCCCCCAGCTTAGTGTCATCCGCAAACTTGGAGATATTGCCTTCAATTCACTCATCCAGATCATTAATATATATTGTAAATAGCTGGGATCCCAGCACTGAGCCTTGCGGTACCCCACTAGTCACTGCCTGCCATTGTGAAAAGGACCCGTTTACTCCTACTCTTTGCTTCCTGTTTGCCAGCCAGTTCTCTATCCACATCAATACTGAACCCTCAATGCCTTGTGCTTTAAGTTTGTATACTAATCTCTTATGCGGGACCTTGTCGAAAGCCTTCTGGAAGTCCAGATACACCACATCCACTGGTTCTACCCTATCCACGCTACTAGTTACATCCTCGAAAAATTCTATAAGATTCGTCAGACATGATTTACCTTTCGTAAATCCATGCTGACTTTGTCCAATGATTTCACCACTTTCCAAATGTGCTGCTATCCCATCTTTAATAACTGACTCTAGCAGTTTCCCCACTACCAATGTTAGACTAACTGGTCTGTAATTCCCCGTTTTCTCTCTCCCTCCCTTCTTAAAAAGTGGGGTTATATTTGCTACCCGCCAATCCTCAGGAACTACTCCAGAATCTAAAGAGTTTTGAAAGATTATTACTAATGCATCCACTATTTCTGGAGCTACTTCCTTAAGTACTCTGGGATGCAGCCTATCTGGCCCTGGGGATTTATCGGCCTTTAATCCATTCAATTTACCCAACACCACTTCCCGGCTAACCTGGATTTCACTCAATTCCTCCAACTCCTTTGACCCGCGGTCCCCTGCTATTTCCGGCAAATTATTTATGTCTTCCTTAGTGAAGACGGAACCAAAGTAGTTATTCAATTGGTCCGCCAATGCACAATAAAAAAGTGAATGTGTAGGAAGGAACTGCAGATGCTGGTTTACACCAAAGTTAGACACAAAAGGGTGGGGTAACCCAGCGGGTGAAGCAGCATCTCTGGAGAAAAGGAATAGGTGACGTTTTGGGTCAAGACCCTTCAGACTGAAGACTAATTGTCTGGAGGGGCCTTGACAGGGTAAACTGAGAGTTCAGGGGAGAGGGAAACTAAAGATATGAAGAGGTGCAAAGAACAACTGAATGAAAGATATGCAAAAGGACAAATCAAAGCCAGTAACGATGATCAAGGAAAGGTGGAGCCCACAATGGTCCATTGTTGGCTGTGGAGACGGTAGGCGCAGGCAAGCAATGAGAAAGCACTCATGGGGTTAATAGCGAATCTGGGTTAAAATGTGGTTGAAATGTCACCTTTCTTCCAGGGATGCTGCCTGATCCGCTGAGTCACTCCGGCACTTTGTGTCTATCCTCGGTGTAAACCAGCGTCTGCAGTTCCTTCCTACACAAACGTATTGGGCAAGCCCATTGAGAGACCAGGGGTGACACTGGAGGGTCAGAGGGTGGTGAATCTGTGGAATTCATTGCTAGAAACGGCTGTGGGGGCCAAGTCAACGGATATTATTAAGGCGGAGATTGACTGATTGTTGATTAGTCCGGGTGTCGGGGGTTATGGGACGAAGGCAAAAGAATGGGGTTGAGATGGACAGATAGATGAGCCATGATTGAATGGCAGAGTGGACTTGATGGGCCGAATGGCCTAGAACTTATGAACTTCTAAAACTAATATTAAAAAAAACATTACATTTCAAACCAGTACATTCTTTTCACTTACATTGAGAATTGACCTTGTATTTACTAATTATATTGGGCACTTTTTGTTCTCAGCATGCCCTACGTCATTGCTTTCACTTCTGGCTTCAACACTTTAACTTACAGATACAGTGTGGATAAAGGCCCTTCGGCCCACCAAGTCCGCGGTAACCAACGAACGATCACCCGTATACTAGTTCTAATGGCCTAATGCCCCTGTCCCACTTAGGAAACCTGAACGGAACCTCTGGAGACCTTGAGCCCCACCCAAGGTTTCCGTGAGGTTCCCGGAGTTTTTGGTCACTCTCCCTAATGGTCGAAAGTGGTTTCCGCGTAGTCGAGGCTTCTTCGATGTTCCTGCGATTATTTCACCAAAACCAAAACCGGCCTCGACTAAAAATAGGTTGCCGTTTGGTCGAAGCCAGTGGAGTGGGGTCGCTATTTACTTACAGGCAGTCGAAGGCCATCTCCTTCGCTGACTGGCTATTTTGATTGGCTCATTGGGGTTTTCAGCAAAGATCCTGTAGGATCTTTGGTTTTCAGGACCTAGAAGTTCCGCCGGAAGGTAAAATGCCCGCTAACTTTATTAAACTTCTTAAAAATGTCTCCACTCCTCCTCCTCCCCCCCCCCCCCTTCCCCCCCCTTCTCCTCCCCTCTCTCTCTCCCCTTCTCTCTCCCTTCTTCCCTTCTGTCCTTCTTTCCCCTTCTTTCCCGCCCTCCCACGCTCCCGAAAGGACTTATCGTGTTCTGCGGCAGCCGTTTACCTTCCTCTTCATCGCGCAGACAGCACTCCTCCGCTGTCTCTGGCCCCCACCTTCGCGATGTGTTTGCGTGTGTTTGCGTGTGTGTATGTGTGTGTGTGTGTGTGTATGTGCATGTGTGTGTGTGTGTGTGTGCGCGTGTGTGTGTGTGTGCGTGTGTGTGTGCGTGTGTGCGTGTGTGTGTGTGTGTGTGTGTGTGTGTGTGTGTGTGTGTGTGTGTGTGTGTGTGTGTGTGTGTGTGTGTGTGTGTGTGTGTGTGTGTGTGTGTGTGTGTGTGTGTGTGTGTATGTGCGTGTGTGTGTGTGTGTGTGTGCGATCAGCAGCAAAGATCCTGTTGGATCTTTGGTCAGTAGATGCAGCTCATGCTTCAGTCGAAGCTTTTCAGGCGAGTGACCAAAACCCTGGCGACTCATGTAAACCTTGGGTGGGGCGCAAGGTCACCAGAGGTTTCCGTTCAGGTTTCTTAAATGGGACAGGGGCATAATTCTGCTTCTGGAACTTATGTCACCTACAACCTTGATACAGCCCAGGTGAGAGGTGGACTAACAGGATCAGTCAGTAGGTGAACAAGGAATTGCCACACTATGGTAATCATTGCTGTATTCAAACATTATTACCTTTTGCTTTCATTTGGCAGGCTCTGCCCAAGGCAACACTGAAAATAATTACCTTCTGTCTTCAGTCACTTTCACCCACAGGGCCAATTTTCTGTAGAGAAATGACTTTTCTCAAGATCATTTAAAATATGTGAAAAATCACCTCATAATATAACAGGGATGCTGCTTTCTCCGCCTGATGAATAATGGCGTTGGTGTTCCTTGTGAAGGTTTACAAGTGTTACATTGACAATTACTGTGCAACAGTAATAATGAAAGGCACTCACTACCTTAACCTGAACCTGGGAAAAGATTTCATGGGGCAACCTTTTTACACAAGAGGTGTAAAAAAACAGGTGTATGGAACGAGCTGCCGGAGAGGGTAGTTGATGCAGGTACTATCACAATGTTCATAAAACATTTGGACAGATGCATGGATTGGACAGGTTTAGAGGGATATAGGCCAAATGCAGGCTGGTGGTACTAGTGTAGATGGGACATGTTTGTCGGCGTGGGCAAGTTGGCCTGTTACCATGCTGTGTGACTATGACTCACCTTCTGAAATGTACACTGAGCTCCCATGGCCAACTCTGACGACCTCTTCAATCAGTGAGGCAAGAAGCAAGAGATGCTGCCTATCCTGCGGAGTTGCTCCAGCATTTTGTGTCTATCTTCAGTTTAGACCAGCATCTGCAGTTCCTTCCTGTACAAGCAAGAAGATTTATCGCATAGAAGTGGGTGTTCAGTCCATGCTCATGCTGGCCAAATACTGAACAACTGCTGATTCCAAATCCCTGGTGTCAGGTAGTAGACCATTATGGGCCTGTCCCATTTAGGCGATTTTTTGGGCGACTACAGGCGACTGCCGGAAAATTATTCGGTGACAGTTGTGACAATTTTTGCTATCGTAGGTTGTCGCCAGGTGTCGAAGGTGAATTCCATTAAAACTAGTCCCTGTCAGTCGCCTAAAGAGTCGCCTAAGTGGGACAGGCCCTTTAGATTTTCAGGTGCTCGTCCAAATTCTTCATAAATATGTTGAGAGTTTCTCCTTTCACCAGCACGTGTTCCCGACTCCGTCCATTGAATGAGATAATGTACCTTCAATACCCTACTACTTGCTTTATTTTTACTCTAGAGAAACAGGCAGGAGATGGAGCACCTGGAGAAAACCCACACGGTCACAGGGAACGACCTACAAACTCCATACAGGCTGCACCCGTAGTCAGGTTCGAACCCGGTTCTCTGGTGCTGTTAGGCAGCAACTCTACCCGCTGCACCACCGTGTCGTGTGGAGTTCAGAAGAATGAGAAGTGGTCTTATTGAAACAAACACCAGTGTGACAGGTAAGAAAAAGGAAGTGCAGACGCTGGTTTATACCAAAGATAGATACAAGTGCTGGAGTAACTCCACGGGTCAGGCAGCATCTCTGGAGAAAATGGATATGTGACGTTTCGGGTTGGGGCCCTTGAAGAGCTAAGATCAGAAACTAAGTTACAGAGAAAGGTTGAACAAGTTAGGTCTTTATTCTTTGGAGCGCAGAACGTTAAGGGGGGACTTGATAGAGGTCTTTAAATTGATGAGAGGGATAGACAGAGTTGACGTGGATAAGCTTTTCTCACTGAGAGTAGGGAAGATTCAAACAAGAGGACATGACTTGAGAATTAAGGGACAGAAGTTTAGGGGTAACATGAGGGGAACTTCTTTACTCAGAGAATGGTAGCTGTGTGGAATGAGTTTCCAGTGAAGGTGGTGGAGACAGGTTCGATTTTATCATTTAAAAATAAATTGGATAGTTATATGGACGGGAAAGGAATGGAGGGTTATGGTCTGAGCGCAGGTAGATGGGATTAAGGGAGAATACGCGTTCGGCACGGACTAGAAGGGCCGAGATGGCCTGTTTCTGTGCTGTAATTGTTATATGGTTATAAGATACTGTGCAGAAACAGACCCTTCGGCCCACCGAGTCTGTGCCAACCAGCGATCAGCCCAGACACTAATTCTATCCTGCACGCCAGGGACAATTTACAATTTTACCGAACGTTAATTAACTTACAAACCTGCACGTCTTTGGAGTGTGGGAGGAAGCCAGAGCACGTGGGGGGGAACCCCAGAGAGAACATACAAACTCCATACATATGCACCTGAAGCCAGGATCAAACTCGGTCTCTGGCACTGTAAGGCAGCAACTCTACATCTGCGCCATTGTGTTGCCCCACATCAATTCTTGGATTGGATTGGATTGGATTGGATTGGATTGGATTGGATTGGATTGGATTGGATTGGATTGGATTGGATTGGATTGGATTGGATTCTTTTATTGTCATTCAGTCCTTTCGGTCAGAACAAAAATTTGTTGCCTGCAGTCATACATATAATAATAAATAACGAAACATACAATAAACACTAATTAACATCCACCACAGTGAGTTCACCAGGCACCTCCTCACTGTGATGGAAGGCAAAAGTCTTAAAGTCTCTGTCTCTTCCCTCCTTGGTCTCCCTCTGCGTTGAGGCGATCCAGGCTTCCGTTGTTGTGACCCCGCCGGATGATGGTCAGTCCCGCGGCTCAACCAAGCTCCGCGAACGGGCCGGTTCAAGCTCCGTTGCCCGGGGTGGTAGAAGCTGCCGAAGATGCCGCATTCCAGTCCAGCGGACGCAGCTGTAGTTGCGGGAACTCCGTAAAACAGGTCACCAAACTGCGACCTGCGAGCTCCCGATGATGTCGTCCAATGGGCCGCGGCCGAGCCCCGAATTCAGGTCGCCGCCGTCGGAACGCCGCCTCAGCCACGAAGCCCCGAAACCGGGCCATCGCCACCGGAACAACGCCACAGCTCCGAAATCGGCCAGCCTCGCGTTGGTAAGTCCTGGCCCGCTCTGCCTCCAGAGCCTCGAGGTCGGTCGCAGTTGGAGGCCGCCAGCTCCACCATTAGGCCTCATCGCAGACGGAACATCAATTCTATCCATTCTTCAATTCTTCAATCCATTAATTCAAATTTGTGCTCCCCAACTACTGACATCTCCATGAAGAGAAATAGAGTCATTCAGAACGGAGACAGGCTCTTCAGCCCAGGTCGTTCATCCCAACCAAGATGCTAATCTAAGCTAGTCCCATTTGTCCATGTTTGGTCCATATCCCTCAAAACATTTCCTATCCATGTAGGTGTCCAAATGTATTTTAAATGTTGTCAGAACACTTGTCTCAACTAGTTTCTCTGGCATCTCATTCCATATACCCACCACCCTCTGTGGGAAAGTTGCCACTCAGGTTCCCATTCATTAGTCACAGGAGCAAGATTAGGCTGTTTTGCCCATCGAGTCTACTCCACCATTCAATCATAGCTGATCTATCTTTCCCTCTCAACCCCCATTCTCCTGCCTCCTCCCCATAAACCTTGACATCCTTACTAATCAAGAATCTGTCTCAATCTCTGCCTTAAATGTACCCAATGACGGCCTCCACAGCCATCTGTGGCAATGAATTCCATAGATTCATCAAAATAAATTTCTCCTCATCTCCTTCCTAAAGGAACGTCCTTTGATTCTGAGACTATACCCTCTGGTTCTAGACTCTTCCGCTAGTGGAAACATTTTCCACATTTCACTATTCAGTAAGTTTCAATGAGGTCCCCCCCATTCCTTCTAAACTCCAGCGAGTACAGACCCAGAGCCATCAAATGTTCATCGTACCTTAACACAATCATCCACGGGAACTTTCTTGTAAACCTCCTCTGGACCCACTCCAAAGCCACCACATCCTTCCTCAGATATCATCATGAAAAAACCATGAGAGGAATAGAACGAGATAGATGCACAGTCTCTTGCCCAGAGTAGGGGAATCGAGGACCAGAGGACATAGGTTCAAGGTGAAGGGGAAAAGATTTAATAGGAATCTGGAGGGGTAACCTTTTCACACAAAGAGTGGTGGGTGCATGGAACAAGCTGCCAGATAAGGTAAGTTGGGACTATCCCAACATTTAAGAAACAGTTTGACAGGTAAATGGAGAGGACAGGTTTGGAGGGATATGGACCAAGTGCAGGCAGGTGGGACTAGTGTAGCTGGGACATGTTGGCTGGTGTGGGCAGGTTGGGTCGAAGGGCCTGTTTCCACACTGTATCTCTCTATGACTCTATGACACTCTATATTGGGCCCAAAACTGATTACAATACTCCATGTGATCTGTCCAGGACCTTATAAAACCTTAGCATTACATCCCTGTCTTTATACTCTAATCCTCTTGAAATAAATACTAGCATTGCACTTGCCGTCCTTACTACTGATTTTAACTTGCAAATTAACCTTTTGGGAATACTGCACCAGCGCTCCCAAGTCCCTTTGCACTTCTGCTTCCTGAGTCCTCGCCCCACCAGGGAAGTAGTCTACGCCTTTATTCCAACCATCAAAGTGCATGATTGCACACTTTGCTACACTATATTCCATCTGCCACTTCTTGGTCCACACTCCCAACCTGTTCAAGTCCATCTGCAGAGTCCCTGATTTTTCTACACTACATGTCCTTCCACCTATCTTCGTATCATCCGCAAAGGTGGCTAAGAAGCCTTCAATTCCTTCATCCAAATTATTGATATACAACGTGAAGAGTAGCGGCCCCAGCACCGACAACTGCGGAACCCCACTAGTCGCTGGCAGTCAAACAGAAAAAGCCCCCTTTATTCCCACTCTTTATTCTGCCATCCAGCCAACCTGCTATCCATGCTATTATCTGCCCTCTAATACCATGGGCTCCCATTTCCTTCAGCTGCCTCACACATGGCACCTTATCAAAGACCTTTTTGAAAATCTACAGTATGTGAACAACATCAACTGACTCTTCTTTGTCTGTCCTGCTATTTACTTCCTCAAAGAATTCCATTACATTCGTCATACAAGATCTCGCCCTCACAAAACCATGGTGATTTTGGCCAATTTTGTCATGTGTATTAAATCTTTCCCCTCTCACTTGAAACCTATGCCCCAAAGTTCTTGATTCCCCTTCCCTGGGAAAAGGACAATACGTTCCCCCTATCTATTCCCCTCATAATTTTATACACCTCCATAAAATGTCACGCATCGAAGATAAAGGCCTAGCCTGGCCCAACCTCTCACTGCAGCTCAGGCCCTCGAGTGTTGGCATAGATTGGGTAGAGAGTCTGAACCTTCTTCCCAGGATGGAGAAATCAAATACTAGGGCATAGCTTTAAGGGGCTGTCCCACTGCGGCGACCTAATCCGCGAGTTCAGAAGAGTGTCTTCGACCTTCATGTTCGAGGGCACTCGCCTGGAAAACCTCGAGCTGGATCGACCGTCCACACACGCACGCACGCACGCACGCACGCATGCACACACACACACACACACACACACACACACACACACACACACACACACACACACACACACACACACACACACACACACACACACACACACATCGCAAAGGTGGGGGCCAGGGAAAGTGGGGGAGCGCTGTCTGAAATTCACACCCGCGATGAAGATGAAGGTAAAAGATGGCTGGCACAGTTACAGTGAGTCATTTAGAGAGTGCGGAGAGGGAGGGGAGAGAAGGGGGGAGAAGGGAAGAGAAGGGGGGAGAAGGGAAGAGAAGGGGGGGAGGGGAGGAAGGGGGGGAGAGAAGGGGGGGAGAGAAGGGGGGGGGAGAGAAGGGGGGGAGAGAGAGGGGGGGGGGGAGAGAGGGGGAGAGAAGGAGGGGAGGGGGGGGAGAGAAGGGGGGGGAGAGAAGGGGGGGGGAGGGGGGGGGGGGGGGGGAGAGAAGGGGGGGGGAGAAGAGGTGGGGGGGGGGGGGGGGGGGGGGGGGAGAGAAGGGGGGGGAGGAGAAGGGGGGGGAGGGGAGGGGGGGGAGAGAGTGGGGGGGGGGGGGGGAGAGAGGGGGGGGGGAGAGGGGAGAGAAGGGGGGGGAGAGAGAAGGGGGGGGGGAGAAGGGGGGGGAGAGAAGGGGGGGGGGAGAGAAGGGGGGGAGATGAATTCAATTCAATTCAATTTATTTGTCTTTTGGACCCCTTAAGGTCCAAACGAAATGACGTTTCTGCAGTCATACATTACAAACAAATAGACCCAAGACACAACATAATTTACATAAACATCCATCACATCGCTGTGATGGAAGGCCAAAAAAACATATCTCTCCACTGCACTCTCCCCCCCCGATGTCAGAGTCAAAGTCAAAGTCAAAGCCCCCGGCTGGCGATGGCGATTGTCCCGCGGCCATTAAAGCCACGCCGGGTGGTACAAGGTCGCACACCGGGTTCTTGATGTTGGAGCCCCCGGCGGGCGCTCACAGAGTCCCACGGCCATTCCAAGCCGCGCGGGGCGGTGCTGTAAGGCCCCGCTCCAGGAGCTCTTCGACCCCGCAACTCGGGCAGGAGAAGTCGCCGTTGCAGGAGCCCTGAAAAGCGGTCTCCCTCCAGGGACCCGCGGGCACCCGTTGCCGCCGTTCACCAGACCCGCAGTTGCAGCCTCCGAATCTCCGGAGGTCGGGCCGCAGCAGCAGCAGCGCTCCACCACCGCTCCACCCGCTCCGGACTCGGCCAGCTCCGCGACGGTGAGGTGAGTCGTCGGCACCAGAGCCCCCGGTTTTCCTGTTGGAGGCCGCTCCTCGTTGCAGCCCCAACGACAACGGAGACCCGACAAAGAAAAGGTCGGGTCTCCCGTGCAGGGAGAGATTAAAAGATCCCCACCCAGGGGGGGGGGGGGGGGGGGGGGGGGGGGGGGGGGAAGGGGGGGGGGGGGGGGGGGGGGGGGGGGGGGGGGGGGGGGGAGGGGGAGGGGGAAAGGGGGGGGGGGGGGGGGGGGGGGGGAGGGGGGGGGGGGAGAGAGGGGGGAGATGGAGTGGGAGACACTTTTAAGAAGTCAGACAACTTATAATAAAGTTTAACGGGCACTTTACCTACTGGTCGGTTTTCTTTGGTCCTGAAAACTCAAATGAGCCAATCAAAATGCCCGGTCAGTGAAGGAGATTGCCTACGGCTGCCCTCGACTGCCTGTAACTAAATAGCGACTCCATTCCACTGCACTACGAGTTTAAAAGAACCATGCCGACCAAATTTTACTCGCGGAAAAATTTCTACATGCTGAAAAATGTCCGCGACCTAGCTGAGGCCACTACTGAGACCTAGTATTCGGGAACTTCCCTCGAGCATGAAGGAGCATTCCAGTGACCTCTTAGAACCTCCTAGGACCACGTGTCAATCATGCCGCAAGTTTGAGTCGTGGGCAAACTCTTCTAAACTCGCAGATTAGGTCGCCGCAATGAGGTGAGAGGGGCAACATTTAAAGATGTGCAAAGCAGGTTTTGCACACAGAGGGTGGTGAGAGGCTGCAACGTGCAGTCAGAGGGTGGTGGTTGAAGCAGATATGTTAATGCTGTTTAAAAGTACATGGATATGCAGAAAAGCATTCTCCCTAAAATCCACAAACCTGATTGTCCCGGAAGACCCATTGTCTCTGCCTGTTCGTGCCCCACCGAACTCATTTCCAAATACCTTGACTCCATCCTATCACCCTTGGTTAAATCCCTCCCTACCTATGTCCAAGACACCTCAGACACTCTCCGTCGTCTCCGCGCATTCAATTCTCTAGGCCCTCACCCCCTCATCTTCACCATGGACGTCCAATCACTAAACACCTCCATCCCCCACCACGATGGTCTCACAGCCCTCCGGTTCTTCCTCGACCAGAGAAGCAACCCATACCCAGCCACTGACACTCTCCTCCGCCTAGCGGAGCTGGTCCTTACCCTCAATAACTTCGCGTTCGACTCCTCCCACTTCCTCCAAATACAAGGCGTAGCTATGGGTACACGCATGGGCCCCAGCTATGCCTGCCTATTTGTAGGTTACGTCGAGCAATCCTTGTTCAATACATACCAGGGCCCCATCCCCAACCTCTACCTCCGCTACATCGACGACTGCTTTGGTGCCACCTCCTGCACCCGCACACAACTGACTGACTTCATCCACTTCACCACTAATTTCCATCCGGCACTGAAATACACCTGGACCATTTCAGACACTTCCCTACCATTCCTTGACCTCACTATCTCCATTGCAGGTGATAGACTTGCACTATAAACCCACTGACTCCCATGGCTATCTGGACTACACTTCTTCCCACCCTGCTTCCTGTAAGGACTCCATCCCCTACTCCCAATTCCTCCGTCTACGCCGCATCTGCTCCACGGATGAGGCGTTCCACACCAGGACATCTGAAATGTCCTCACTATTCAGGGAACGGGGGTTCCCCTCCTCCACCATAAATGAGGCTCGCACCAGGGTCTCTTCCATACCCCGCAACACTGCTCTCTCTCCCCATCCCCGCACTCGCAACAAGGGCCGAGTCCCCCTAGTCCTCACCTTTCACCCCACCATCCGTCACATGCAAAAAATAATCCTCCGTCAGTTTCGCCACCTCCAACGTGACCCCACTACTCGCCACATCTTCCCATCTCCCCCCATATCTGCCTTCCGCAAAGACCGCTCCCTCCATAACTCCCTTGTCAATTCTTCCCTTCCCTCTCGGTCCACCCCCTCCCCGGGCACTTTCCCTTGCGGCCGCAGGAGATGCAACACTTGTCCCTTTGCCTCCCCCCTCGACTCCGTTCAAGGACCCAAGCAGTCGTTCCAGGTGCGACAGAGGTTTACCTGCATCTCTTCCAACCTCATCTATTGCGTCCGCTGCTCTAGATGCCAGCAGATCTATATCGGTGAGACCAAGCGGAGGTTGGGCGATCGTTTCGCCGAACACCTCCGCTCGGTCCGCAATAACCAAGCTGACCTCCCGGTGGCTCAGCACTTCAACTCCCCCTCCCACTCCGCCTCCGACCTCTCTGTCCTGGGTCTCCTCCATGGCCACAGCGAGCAGCACCGGAAATTGGAGGAACAGCACCTCATATTCTTTTTGGGGAGTCTACACCCCCCGGGGCATGAACATCGAATTCTCCCAATTCTGTTAGTCCTTGCTGTCTCCTCCCCTTCCTCAGCTCCCCTGCTGTCTCCTCCCACCCTCCAGCCTTCTGGCTACTCCTCCTTTTCCCTTTCTTGTCCACACCCACCCCCACCCCCGATCAGTCTGAAGAAGGGTTTCGGCCCGAAACGTTGCCTATTTCCTTCGCTCCATAGATGCTGCTGCACCCGCTGAGTTTCTCCAGCTTTTCTGTGTAACCTGCAGAAAAGCCTAATTGGTACTTTATTGTCACATGTACCCAGGTACAGTGGAATTATTCTTTTTTAACCATACTGTTCCAGAAAATCTTATTATACATAAGCATAACCATACCTAAGTATAAGAGTGTCAGAATAGTAGATAACACTGGGTTAAAATATGATGAGCGTTTGACGGGACTGGGCCTAAACCTGCTGGAGTTTAGAAGAATGAAGGGGGGCCTGAAGAATTTTTTTGCTCGTGTGTCAGATGACGTGTAGCTCGCTGTTGGCTTCTGCCGTCTTTCAACATGTTGACAGAATTGGTTGCCCGACGTGTGACAGAGTGCATCGTGTCGTTGTTTCCGGGGATCGCCACAAGGAGGCTTCTGTCATGATCCCCGGGGGACCTCATTGAAACGTAATGAATAGTGAAATGTTTGGATAGAGCGACAATAGACAATAGACAATAGGTGCAGGAGTAGGCCATTCGGCCCTTCGAGCCAGCACCGCCATTCAATGTGATCATGGCTGATCATCCCCAATCAGTACCCCGTTCCTGCCTTCTCCTCATATCCCCTGACTTCGCTATTTTTAAGGGCCGTATCTACCTCTCTGGGGGAACTGGAGAAGCAAGTGGATGACCTCCGGTTCGTCCGAGAAACTGAGTCGTTCCTCGACAAGTCCTACAGTACGATTGTTACACCTAAGGTACTGGAAGAGAGAAGGTGCGAGACAGTGAGAAAGGGAGGGAAGCATGGAATGCCAACGTCCCCGGGTGGTGCACCTCGTGTGAACAGGTTCACCCGCTTAGAAGCTGTTGGGACAGAAGACGTGTTTACACTGAGCGGCGGACTGGCTTGCGATGTGAATAGGGCTGTTGAGCCAAAACCAAAAAGGCCTAAGGCAGGCAACGCCATTGTAGTGGGAGACTCCATCGTGAGAGGTACGGACAGGGGTTTCTGCGGCAACAGACGGGATGCGAGGATGGTGTGCTGCCTTCCAGGTGCCAGGATCCCGGATGTCACGGACAGAGTGCAGAAAATCCTCAAGGACGAAGGTGAACATCCGGAAGTGGTAATGCATGTCGGCACAAACGATGTCGGAAAGAAGGGGATGAATATTCTGCAGCGTGACTTTCGAGAGCTCGGAAAAATGCTGAAAAGCAGGACATCCAGGGTTGTTATCTCCGGTTTGCTTCCAGTTCCTCGTGCTGGCGAGAGCAGGAACAGGGAGATACGGGACCTGAACGTGTGGCTGAGGAACTGGTGCACGGGGCAGGGATTTAGATTCTTAGATCACTGGGATCTGTTTTGGGGTAAGGGGGAACTGTACAAAAGGGACGGATTGTATCTTAACAGGTGTGGGACCAGCATTCTGGCAGGCAGGTTTGCCACTGCTACACGGGTGGTTTTAAACTGAATAAGGGGGGTGGAGTGTCGAATGGGATAGTGGAGGATGGAGTTAAAGGGAAAGGGTTTCTTAAATGTGTGAGCGTAGAGACAGAGGGGTGTAAAATGAGGGTAGAAGCAATAGGTAGCAAGGTGAAAAGTAAAAGTGGTAGGCAGACAAAACCAGGGCAAAAATCAAAAAGGGCCACTTTTCAACATATTTGTATAAGGGGTAAGAGTGTTGTAAAAACAAGCCTGAAGACTTTGTGTCTCAATGCAAGGAGCATTCGTAATAAGGTGGATGAGTTGAATGTGCAGATAGCTATTAATGACTATGATATAGTTGAGATCACAGAGACATGGCTCCAGGGTGACCAAGGCTGGGAGCTGAACATCCAGGGATATTCAATATACAGGAGGGATAGAGAGAAAGGAAAAGGGCAGAAAACGCTGGTGGGTGTTGTGTACAGCCCACCTAATAGTAGTAGTGAAGTTGGAGATGGTATCAAACAGGAAATTAGAAATGCGTGCGACAAAGGCAAAACAGTTATAATGGGTGACTTCAATCTACATATAGATTGGGTGAATCAAATTGGCAGGGGTGCTGAGGAAGAGGATTTCTTGGAATGTATGCGGGATAGTTATCTAAATCAACATGTAGAGGAATCAACGAGAGAGCAGGCTATTTTAGACTGGGTATTGAGTAATGAGGAAGGGTTAGTTAGCAGTCTTGTTGTACGTGCCCCCTTGGGCAAGAGTGACCATAATATGGTTCAGTTCTTCATTAGGATGGAGGATGACATTGTTAATTCAGAAACAATGGTTCTGAACTTAAAGAAAGGTAACTTTGAGGGTATGAGACGTGAATTGGCCAAGATTGACTGGCAATTAATTCTAAAAGGGTTGACGGTGGAGATGCAATGGAAGACATTTAAAGACTGCACGGATGAACTACAAAAATTGTTCATCCCAGTTTGGCAAAAGAATAAATCAGGGAAGGTAGTACATCCGTGGATAACAAGGGAAATCAGGGATAGTATCAAAGCGAACGATGATGCGTACAAATTAGCCAGAAAAAGCAGCATACCAGAGGACTGGGAGAAATTCAGAGACCAGCAGAGGAGGACAAAGGGCTTAATTAGGAAAGGAAAAATAGATTATGAAAGAAAACTGTCAGGGAACATAAAAACTGACTGCAAAAGTTTTTATAGATA
Source organism: Leucoraja erinaceus (assembly GCF_028641065.1). Classification (NCBI taxonomy): domain Eukaryota; kingdom Metazoa; phylum Chordata; class Chondrichthyes; order Rajiformes; family Rajidae; genus Leucoraja; species Leucoraja erinaceus. The sequence continues at coordinate 28,151,754 of NC_073405.1, read as the reverse complement.
TGTGAAAAGAAAGAGATTAGTTAAAACAAATGTAGGTCCCTTGCAGTCAGAAACAGGTGAGTTGATCATGGGGAACAAGGATATGGCGGACCAATTGAATAACTACTTTGGTTCCGTCTTCACTCAGGAAGACATAAATAATCTGCCGGAAATAGCAGGGGACCGCGGGTCAAAGGAGTTGGAGGAATTGAGTGAAATCCAGGTTAGCCGGGAAGTGGTGTTGGGTAAATTGAATGGATTAAAGGCCGATAAATCCCCAGGGCCAGATAGGCTGCATCCCAGAGTACTTAAGGAAGTAGCTCCAGAAATAGTGGATGTATTAGTGATAATCTTTCAAAACTCTTTAGATTCTGGAGTAGTTCCTGAGGATTGGCGTGTAGCAAACATAACCCCACTTTTTAAGAAGGGAGATGGAGAGAAAACGGGGAATTACAGACCAGTTAGTCTAACATCGGTAGTGGGGAAACTGCTAGAGTCAGTTATTAAAGATGGGATAGCAGCACATTTGGAAAGTGGTGAAATTATTGGACAAAGTCAGCATGGATTTACAAAAGGTAAATCATGTCTGACGAATCTTATAGAATTTTTCGAGGATGTAACTGGTAGCGTCGATAGATAGAATTAGATAGAATTTATTTGCCACACATCCAGGGTCGGTGGAATTTGGGTTGTCAGCAGCGGTACAATAATAAAGAACACACAACCACAATAAAAATGTAACACAAACATCCACCACAGCATTCATCACTGTGGTGGAAGGCACAAAATTTGGCCAGTCCTCCTCCATTTCCCCCTCGTGGACAGGAACAGAGTCCAGAGTCAGTCCAGGATCGGCTCTTCCTCACCGGAGACCGCGGCGTTAAGTTGGTGTAGGCCGCAGGTCAGCGGTCGAGATTTAAAGTCTCCGCTGCAGCCAGAAGCACCGCAGACTGGAGGGCCGGCGGTCGAAGCTCCCCTCCAGGGGTGATGTTAAGTTCACGCCGGGCCCGCGGTAGAAGTTGGCCGCGGGCCGGCAGTGGTGGCTTCTTCTTCCCCCCCCCCCCGGGTCCCCCACGAGGGATCCCGGGCTGTAGACGCCGCACCAGCTGGAGCTCTGCAGACCGCGACTTCAGGCTGCCGGCTGCCTCGGGCCAGTGAAACGGAGCGCTCCCCTCCAGCGAGCCCCAGCGAGGGCTCACCTGCTCCACAACGAGAGTCCACGCTGCACCCGCCGCTGAAGCCCCGAGCGCGTCTCCGGGAATGGCCGCGCCAATCCTTGATGTTAGGCCACGGGGGAGGCGACCGGGAAAAAGTCGCCTCTCCATGGAGGAGGCGACCGAAGCAGTTTCCCCCTTACCCCCCCACACCACCCCCCACACAAAACACACCGAGAAACACCAAACACATACTTTGAAACATACTAAATAAATTTAAAAAGTGGAAAAAACTAACACACTGCTGACATGGCTGCTGCCAGAGCAGCGCCCCCTACAATAGGGGAGAACCAGTGGATGTGGTGTATCTGGACTTCCAGAAGGCTTTCGACAAGGTCCCGCATAAGAGATTAGTATACAAACTTAAAGCACACGGCATTGGGGGTTCAGTATTGATGTGGATAGAGAGCTGGCTGGCAAACAGTAAGCAAAGAGTAGGAGTAAACGGGTCCTTTTCACAATGGCAGGCAGTGACTAGTGGGGTACCGCAAGGCTCAGTGCTGGGACCCCAGCTATTTACAATATATATTAATGATCTGGATGAGGGAATTGAAGGCAATATCTCAAAGTTTGCGGATGACACCAAGCTGGGGGGCAGTGTTAGCTGTGAGGAGGATGCTAGGAGACTGCAAGGTGACTTGGATAGGCTGGGTGAGTGGGCAAATGTTTGGCAGATGCAGTACAATATGGATAAATGTGAGGTTATCCATTTTGGTGGCAAAAACAGGAAAGCAGACTGTTATCTAAATGGTGGCCGATTAGGAAAAGGGGAGATGCAGCGAGACCTGGGTGTCATGGTACACCAGTCATTGAAAGTAGGCATGCAGGTGCAGCAGGCAGTGAAGAAAGCGAATGGTATGTTAGCTTTCATAGCAAAAGGATTTGAGTATAGGAGCAGGGAGGTTCTACTGCAGTTGTACAGGGTCTTGGTGTATTGCGTACAGTTTTGGTCTCCAAATCTGAGGAAGGACATTATTGCCATAAAGGGAGCGCAGAGAAGGTTCACCAGACTGATTCCTGGGATGTCAGGACTGTCTTATGAAGAAAGACTGGATAGACTTGGTTTATACTCTCTAGAATTTAGGAGATTGAGAGGGGATCTTATAGAAACTTACAAAATTCTTAAGGGGTTGGACAGGCTAGAGGCAGGAAGATTGCTCCCGATGTTGGGGAAGTCCAGGACAAGGGGTCACAGCTTAAGGATAAGGGGCAAATCCTTTAAAACCGAGATGCGAAGAACTTTTTTCACACAGAGAGTGGTGAATCTCTGGAACTCTCTGCCACAGAGGGTAGTCGAGGCCAGTTCATTGGCTATATTTAAGAGGGAGTTAGATGTGGCCCTTGTGGCTAAGAGGATCAGGGGGTATGGAGAGAAGGCAGGTACGGGATACTGAGTTGGATGATCAGCCATGATCATATTAAATGGCGGTGTAGGCTCGAAGGGCCGAATGGCCTACTCCTGCACCTAATTTCTATGTTTCTATGTTTCTAAAAGCATCCAGAGAACCACCCTCCACCACCCTCTGAGGCAGAGAATTCCACAGACTCAACACTCAGTGGATGGGGAGAGGATGTTTCCACTAGTGGTAGAGTCTAAGGCTAGATGTCATAGTCTCAGAATTAAAGGACGTTCCTTTAGGAGGGAGATGAGGAGGGATTTCTTCAGTCAGAAGGTGTGAATCTGTCGAATTATTTGCCACAGAAGGCTGTGGAGGCCAAGTCAATGGATATTTTTAAGGCAGAGATGGATAGATTCTTGATTATTGCAGGTGTCAGACGTTATGGGGAGAGATACATCAGCCAGAATTGAAAGGTGGAGTAGACTTGATGGGCCGATTGGCCTAATTCTGCTCCCATCACTTATGACCTTATGACACTGAGGCAGCACGAAAGAGTCACCATGTTTCCGGCACCCTTACATCCTTTAAGTTTCAAATTTCTTGAAAGTTTTACATGTTATCTTGGACGTAAAGATTGGATATCCTGGATTGGATCTGAAGGGGCCGTCGTGGCGTGACGGTGCTGCCAATGTCCTCCACCGCCGCTCCGTGCCCCATGCCACCATGCACCGGCAGATGAACCCCACTGTTTGTCTACACACTAGACGGTGGCATTGCCAGCCAGCGGTGATTGTTACTCATGTGTTTGCGTAATGGAAATTGAATCATGGAATGGAAGGATATAGGTTATATCCAAAACTATTGAGCCTTCCCAAAGTGTGGCGTGGGCCTAACTCATAAGGTCATTAAGTAATAGGAGCAGAATTAGGCCATTCGGCCCATCAAGTCTACTCCGCCATTAAATCCTGGCTGATCTATCCTAACCCCATTCTCCTGGCTTCACCACATAACCTCTCACACCCGTACGAATCAAGAATCTATCTTTGCCTTGAAAATATCCATTGACTTGACCTCTAGAGCCTTCTGTGGCAAAGAATTCTACAGATTCCCCACCCTCTGACGAAAGAAATTCCTTCCCATCTTCCTAAAGGATCGTCCTTTAATTCTGAGGCTATGACCTCCAGGCCAAACTTCTCCCACTAGTGGTAACATCCTCTCCACATCCACTCTGTCCAAGCCTTTCACTATTTGGTGCATTTCACTGAGGTCCCAACTCAACGGAACACCAGTGAACTCCACTGGATCACTCTCCACCAGGTGGCGCCCGTAATGGCCGCCTCGCCAGCAGCCTGTCTCGTCCCTTCTCTGTTTTTTCTATTTTAAGTATGTCTTGAATGTTTGTTTTATTGTCTCTTGGTATGTTTTATGTAGGGGAGCGGGGGGGGATCAGGGGAAACGTTTTCCAGTCATTTACCTCAACAGAGATGCGATTTTTCTCCGTGTTACGTCTCCGTCCCCCCCTACAACATGGAGTGGTGCAGCCTCTCCTGGAGGCTGGCCCGAATCTTCAAACAGCGGGTGCGGCATGGACTTACCATCGCGGAACCTGGGACGTTTTGCCGAGGATCGCTGTGGAAGTGCTCTGACCGCGGGGTCTGTGGACTTTAACACCATGAAGCCGCGGTCTCCGGTAAGAAGCGGCCGTTCCCGGGAGCTCCATGCCGCAGAGTGTTCCGATCCGACCCGACTCCGGAGTTTCGATCCTCCTGACGAGAGGGCTTGAACAGCGGACCGTCGGCAACGGCAAGTGCGGAGGATTCAGCCCCGACAACGGGTAAATGGAGGAGGAAGATGACTGAACTTTATTGCCTTCCATCACAGTGAGGAATGTTGGTTCCGCTGTGGTGGATGTTTATGTTAAATTTCATTTATTGTGGCTGTGTGTATTGTTGTTTTTCTCACTTAGATTGGCTGTATGGTAACTCAAATTTCACTGCACCTTAAGGGCCTGTCTCACTTGGGCGTCATTTACGCGACATCATTCGTGCGTCACGATGCACAACGAACGGGTCATGATGAGCACACGTGATGCGTGCATGGCGCATGGTGCATGGTGACGTAGGCAGTGACGCGCGGTCGCGCACTGCGCCCCAGGATTTTGGGATGTACAAAATCTTCGCACGCCATCTGCATGACGCGCAAATGACGCCCAAGTGGGACAGGCCCTTTGGTAATTGGTACATGTGACAATTAAATTGAAACTTGAATGTTGAAGTGAGGTGCCCACTTGAAAACCCTAACTATATACTTGCATCTACATGATCAGTTAAAAAAAAAAAATTAACGTGTAGGTAGCTGATTATTGCATATGGAATTAGTTATTGACCTTAGCATAAGTTTGTATAATCAGTATATCAGTCGGTTTGTTTTACTTGGTTGAGCGCCTATCCTGGTGTTACAGCACTAGTACTTTGGTTACTTTCAATGTAAGGTAATGGTCAGGGAGATCAGTGATGGATATCGGAGGTTGGGTCCTCCATTTTGGAAGGCACAGGATGAATGGTGAGCCAGCGAGCTGGGGGTGGGGAGGTGAAGGCAGGGGATTGATAATGCATCATGAAGGGGGAGCTTGATAATTCATCACACATTTACCTAGCATAATCTTCAAATCTGAAATCCATACTGGCTGCTTGCAATTATTTTCAATTCCAACAGCTATTCCTTTGTTTTGGTTATAAGATCCCAAATTTTTTCCAAATGCATATGCTAACCAAATTGGTCTAGAATTACTGAGGTTAGCTTGAAACATTTCATTGTTAAGGGGGATAACATCGCCCCCCCACACACATCCACACCCACTCTCGAAAGGACCTTGAAATGTATTCCCATGGAACAGTGGGTGACGCAATATGTTCTGGTTTATTTGGTTTCTAACCTCTGATGATACTCAAAAACAATGTTTGCTTTTAATTCTACATATTTGTTCAGCAACTTTACAGTTTGCTTTTTAAAGTTCAGTTTAGTTCAATTTATTGTCACGTGTATCGAGGTACAGTGAAAAGCTTTTGTTGCGTACTAGCCAATCAGCGGAAAGTCAAAGCACGATTACAATCGAGCCATTCACAGTGTACATGATACATGATAAATGGAATAGCAATTAGTGCAAGACAGAGCCAGTAAAGTCCGATCAAATGTAGTCCGAGGGTCACCAATGAGGTAGATAGTAGTTCTGGACTGCTCTCTAGTTGTGGTAGGATGGTTCCGTTGCATGATAACAGCTGGGAAGAAACAGTCCCAAAATCTGGAGGTGTGCGTTTTCATATTTCTGTACCTCTTGCCTGATGGGAGAGCGGAGAAAAGAGAGTAGCCAAGGTGCGACTCGTCCTTGATCCTGCTGCTGGCCGTGTGAGTTATAAATGGAGTCAATGGAAGGGAGGTTGGTTTGCGTGATGGTCTGGTCTGGGCTGCGTCCACAGTTCGCTGCAATTTCTTGTGGTCTTGGGTGGAGCTGCTCCCAAACCAAACTGTGATGCGTCCAGCCAAATGCTTTCCACGGTGCAGCTGTAGAAATTGGCGAGAGTTGTTGGGGACATGTCAAATTTCCTAAGCCTTCTAAGGAAGTAGAGGCGTTGGTGTGCTTTCTTGGTCGATGCTTCAGTATGGGCGGTCCAGGAAAAGTTGTTGGTGATATTGACTCCTAGGACTCTACTTCAGCACCGTCAATGCAGACTGGGGTACGTGTACCACTACATTTCTTCCCAGCTGCTATCAGGCAACTGAACCATCCTACCACAACCAGAGAGCAGTCCCAAACTACTATCTACCTCTTTGGTGACCCTCTGAGTCACCCGCTGGGTTTCTCCAGCATTTATGTCTACCTCTGACTATCTTTGATCAGAATTTGCTGGCTTTGTCTTGCACTATATGTTCCCCCATTCCGATGTCGGAGTTCCATCATCCAGCGAGCGGGCCTGAACATCGGGCCGCCCCTAGCGGCGACAGCGAGGGGTTTGGGAGCACCCCGACCACAGGTGAACAACAGAGGACAACAGAGGAGGATGACTGAACTTTGGTGCCTTCCCTCACAGTGGGAAACTTTCATTCCGCTGTGTGGGGATGTCTGTGTTAAAGACTATCGTGTTCTGTGCTCTTTATTCGTATGGCTGGACGGTGACCACACATTTCACGTCTTGTCTTGCCTATTCTCTTTTGATGTATCCACTATACACTGTAAACAAATCGATTGTGACAATGTATCGTCTTTCTGCTGACTGGTTAGCACGTAACAAAAGCTTTTCACTGTACCTCTCAGTACAAGTGACAATAAACTACACTGCAACTGAACCTTCTTCAGTCTGAGAGACCGGGGAGTGGGAAGCTGGGAATATGAATAGGTTCAGAACAAAACAGAGCCGGCAACAACGACCAAGGAAAGATGGAGTCCACAATGAAACACATCGACCAATATTGTGTTCAGTTTTAGTCGCCCTGCTGTAGGAAGGCATTTGTTAAACTGGAAAGAGCGCAGAGAAGATTTACAAGGATGGAGAAACTCAGCGGGTGCAGCAGCATCTATGGAGCAAAGGAAATAGGCAACGTTTCGGGCCGAAACGTCGCCTATTTCCTTCACTCCATAGATGTTGCTGCACCCGCTGAGTTTCTCCAGCATTTTTGTCTACCTTTGGTTTTCCAGCATCTGCAAGTTCCTTCTTAAACAGATTTACAAGGATGTTGCTAGGACTTCAGTGCCTGAGCTACAGGGAGTGGTTGGGCAGGCTAGGACTTTATTCCTTGGGTTGCAGGAGGATGAGGGATGATCTTATGGAGGTGTATAAATTAATGAGTATGATTCGATACTGTAATTTATCATCATTGTTGAAAACATCAATGGGCACGGTGCCTTACAATGCCATGTACGGCAGTGATCGCAACTTCTACTGAAGTGTGGATGGCCGTTGGCTCGCTAGGAGCTCATCCGCCCTTTGACAGGTGTTGTTTTTGGTCCTGCTGGGGGGTCCACAGCCCCCTCCTCATCTGGCAAACCAGGTGGGGGAGACGGTTTAGTCGCCGACTATCCGACCATGGAGCAGGTAGCTACATGGAACTCCCCCTTACCTAATTTAGCAACATGGAAACCGAATGATCAAGCTATCTAAGGTCAGGGCATAGTCGTACAGCATGGAAACAGGCCCTTCGGCCCACCTGGTCCACACAGTTCAACATGCCTATCTATGTTAGTCCCACTTGCCCACACTTGGTCATAACCCGCTAAACCTATCCTATCCATGTACCTATCCAAATGTCTCTTAAAAGTTATGATAGCTTGCCTCAACTCCCTCCTCCAACAGCTCATTCCATAGGCCCACCATCCTTTGTGTAAAAAAGTCACCCCTCATTTTTCTATTAAATCTTTCCCCCCTCACCTTAAACCTATGTCCGCTGGTTCTCGATTCCCCTCCTTTGGACAAAAGACTCTGTGCATTTACCCAATCTATTCCTCTCATAATTTTGTACACTTTATAAGATCACCCCTAACCCTCCTGTGCTCAAGAAATAGTCCTCACCTGCTCAATATAGCTCAGGCCCTCGAATCCTGGCAACAACCTTGTAAGTCTTCTCTGCACCCTTTCCAGCTTGACAATATCTTTCCTCTAACATGTTGACCAAAACTGAACACAATGCTTCAAATGTGGCCTCCCTAATGCCTTATGCCCCTGTCCCACTTAGGAAACCTGAACGGAAACTACTGGAGACTTCGCGCCCCACCCAAGGTTTCCGTGCGGTTCCCGGAGGTCCCCGGAGGTTTTTGTCAGTCTCCCTACCTGCTTCCACAACCTGCAACCTCCGGCAACCACCTGCAACCTCCAGGAACCGCACGGAAACCTTGGGTGGGGCGCAAAGTCTCCAGAGGTTTCCGTTCAGGTTTCCTAAGTGGGACAGCTGTAACATGATCTCCCAACTTCTAGACTCTGTACTTTTATTTCAAACAAAAAAAAGCATATTAATTTGAAGATTAATTTAGTTTAAAGATACAGCGAGGAAACAGGCCCTTCGGCCCACAGAATCCACGCCAACCAGTGATCACCCCCTACACTAGCACTATCCTACACATTCGGGACAATTTTACCAATTAACCTACAAACCTGTACGTCTTTGGAATGCAGGAGGAAACCGGAGCACCCGGAGAAAACCCACGCAGGTCACGGGGAGAACATATGAACAGACAAGCACCCAGATCGAACCTGGATCTCGGGCGCTGTAAGGCATCAACTCTACCGCTGCGCCACCCTGCCGCCTGAATGAACTTGTTCTAGTTTGTTCAATTTGACAATTGTTGTGGTGGTATTAAATCCCATTTGTAGCATCCACATTAAACCAGACACAAAACCTGTTTATTAAAATCCTTGACTTACTCCCTACAAGAGTATGAATGGAACATGAATTGGATACACTTGAGGAATACAAAGTATTGGTGAAGACAGATTACATAATTGAGCCACGCTGATTGCAAAGGTTTCAATATCAGATGAACAGACTTTTTTTTGCCAAATATAAGGTCACACTGAATGCTGAGCAATATTCACTGCCAACAACAAAAAAGTTGGCTGAGGCAAAAAGTATTTTAAAAATTGGACTTGTCCCATAAATCTGTGCAATTAAATGTCGATCAGGATAGCCTGCAATATTTAACCATAGAAAGAACTTGATTCTTACCCCCAAATTACCAGATTGTTTTGTTTAGTTTAGTGATACAGTGCAGAAACAGGTTCTTCGGCTCACTGAGTCCACGTCGCCCAGCGATCCCCGCACATTAACACTATCCTACACTCATTAGGGACAATTTACACTTTTACCATGCCAATTGACCTACAAACCTGTACGTCTTTGGAGTGTGGGAGGAAACCGAAGATCTCGGAAAAAACCCAGGCAGATCACGGGGAGAAAGTACAAACTCTGTACAGACAGTTCAGGATCGAACCCGGGTCTCTGGCGCTGTAAGGCAGTAAATGGTCTGTCCATTTCCTTCCACAGATGCTGCCTAACCTGCTGAATTCTTCCAGCAGTTTGTTTTTGCTTAAGGTTGCCACAATCTCTTGTGTTTCCATCCATCCTCAGGCATGCCATTTATTCACTCCACCCCTCACTCTTTTCTGCAACTTAAATCATGTTTGATTTTTAAATTTACCTGACCTGAAACGTTAACTCTGTTTCGTTCTCCACAGCTGCTGCCTGACCTGCTGAGTATATTCACATTTCTCTGTTTTCATTTCAGAACTCCAACATCTGCAGATCAATGCACGATGCAGCTCAAAGTACCGGCCGCCCCATTACAGTAAGGATGTGGAGGCTTTGGAGAGTGTGCAGAAGAGGTTTACCCAATTGATGCCTGGATCACCGGGTGGTCACGGTGGAGTTGCTGCCTTACGGAGTTTGTATGTTCTCCCCAGCACCAGGTGGGTTGTCTCGATCCTGACTACAGGTTTTTAGGGTGGCTGTCCCTGTTTACGGAGTTTATATGTTTCTCCCACCCCGTGAGGGCATTAGCTATGTTGTGGGACTGAATGGTTTTCTCTGGAAAACCAAAGGTTGAGGGGACACCTGATAGAAGTATATAAAACTCTCAGAGGCCTAGATAGGGTAGACAGTCAGAACCTTTTATCCAGGATGGAAATATAAATACTAGAGAGGATAACTATAAAGTGTGAGGTACAACGTTTAAAGGAGATGTGCGGGACAAGTTTTATATGCAATGGATGCCACGTTGGCGCAGCGGTAGACGAGCTACCTTACTGCGCCAGAGACGTGGATGTACTGAGTTTGTACGATTTCTCCGTAGACTGTGTAGGTTTTCTCCCATATCTACGGTTTCCTCCCACGCTCCAAAGACGTGCCGGTTTGTAGGTTAATTGGCATTTTATTTGTAAATGGTCCCTAGCGTGTGTTCGGATAGCGTTAGTAGGCGGAGGGATCGCTGGTCGGCGTGGACTAAGTGGGCCGAAGGGCCTGTTTCCCCGCTGTATCTCTAAACTACGCTATAGAAATTATCATCACATCCAGATGTTTCACATCTTGTGGACGAGAGCACAATGTTATAAGTGGAATGGCCACCTAGATTGACAATAATTGCTCCTCTTTAGGGATAAACAGATGGAAGTTTAAATGGAATTGCCTTTCCTATGCTTTTAAAATAGGATGGAATGTTTCAACGTTGAGTATTCCCCTCCAAACATCTGCTCAAGCCCCCTAACTCAGGCCAAATGTTTAGAACCGTTGTACGCACATTATACCACAAGATGTTCTCTTTTAAACAGAAATCTGCAACTGTTCATTTGTCATGTCATTTTATTGAATTCTTTTCAATTGCAAATGCACTTTCAGTGGGACAGATGTGAATGTGTTTCTATTTATGTTAAACTGTAGTCACTTCACCATACCTAATAAATGAAGTGCTGGAAGGAACTGCAGATGCCGGTTTACACTGAAGCTAGGCACAAAATGCTGGAGTAACTCAGCGGGTCAGGCAGCATCTCTGAAGAAAAGGGGTAGGTGATGTTTCGGGTTGTGACCCTTCCTCAGACTGAGCCAGGGTGGATGGAAACTAGATGTAAGAAAACGTACAGAAAATATCAGAGCCAGCAATGCTGACCCAGGTAAGGCGGAGCCCACAATGGTCCATTGTGGGCTGTGGGAATATGCAGTGGTTACTTAAGAGTGAGTGGATATTGCAGAGACTTAAATTTTGGCCCTTTCCCCATGCTAGTTGTTCAAAGGCTACATGAGATATTCGAACTGGTATTGGTTACGCTTTAGTTTAGAGAAACAACATAGAAGCAGGCCCTTCAGCCCACCGGGTCCATGCCGACCATCCATCACCCATTCACACTTGCTCCATGTTATCCCAATTTCGCGTCCACTCCTTACGTTTTCGGGGCTATTTTTACAGAGGGCCAGTTAGCCCACAAACCCACACATCATTGGAATTGGAATGTGGGAGGAACCCGGAGCAACAGTCTTTCAGTCTGAAAAAGTGTCCCGCCCAGAAACGTCGCCATGCCTTTTTCTCCAGGGATGCTGTCTGACCCGTTAAGTTACTCCAGCACTTTGTGTCTATCTTTGGGATACTACTTGATCTTATAGAGGTCTACAAACTCTTGAGAGGAGGAATAGGTTGGGTGGACACACAGAGACCCTTCCCCAGAGTAGGTGGTATCGAGAATCGAGAACCAGAAGACAAAGGCTTAAGGCGAGGGGGGTAAGATTTAGTAGCGACCAGAGGGGTAACTTTTTCCACACAAAGGGTGGTGGGTGTATAGTACGAGCTGCCGGAGGAGGCAGTTGATACAGGGACTTTCGCAACATTCAAGAAACATTTAGACAGGTACATGGATAGGACAGGGTTAGAGGGATATGGTCTTAGAGGGGAGGATGCTCCTCAAACTGCGGAGCATCTTGGACAATACAGCTCACCCCCTCCGTGACACACTGGTCAACCTGAGGAGCACCTTCAGCAACAGACTGGTTCGACTAAGATGCAGTACAGAACGCCACAGGAGATCCTTCTTCCCTGTGGCTATCAAACTTTACAACTCCACCCCCTTCTGTTGTGGGGTAGACTGACCCCCCCCTTGCACATCCCCAATCCTTTCCACTCGTCACTTTAATTTCATGTTTCATTTGTCTTGTGTTTTATGACTGTTGGCGGATCAATTTCCCTCCTGGAATGAATAAAATTCTATCATATCGTATCATCAAACGCAGGCAGGTGGGATTAGTGTAAATGGGATATGTTGGTTGGCGTGGACAATGAGAATGGCCGAGGTGTGACTGGTCCATGATTACCTTGGCTGCTTCCCCGAGGCAGCGTGAAGCATAGGTGGAGTTGATGGGGGGAAGAGGAGGCTTGTGTGATGGACTGCGCTGCATTCACATCTCTCAGCAATTTGCCAGTGGGCTCCCACTATTTTCTCCTAACCCCACCTTGAGAGAATCCCCTCAACCAGAAGTCAGAATTTTTGGAACTGCAGATGCTGGTTTGCATCGAAGATAGACACAACATGAATCTGTGGTGGTGAATCTGTGGAATTCTTTGCCACAAAAGGCTGTGGAGGCCAAGTCAATGGATATTTCTAAGGCAGATTCTTGCTTAATACAGGTGTCAGAGGCTATGGGGAGAAGGCAGGAGAATGGGGTTATGAGGGAGAGATAGATCAGCCATGATTGAATGGGGGAGTAGACAATGGACCGAATGGCCTACTATTCCTTATGAAAATGCTAGAGTAAATCAGCGGGTCAGGCAGCATCTCTGGTGAAAAGGGTGACATTTCGGGTCGAGACCCTTCTACATACTGAGAGTCAGGGAAGAGGGAAACCAGAGGTATGAAAAGGTTCAGGACAAAACAGAGCTGGACAGACCCAGAAAAGGCAGAGCCCACAATGGTCAGTTGTTGGCTGTGAAGAAGGTGACAACGAAGGGATATGAATGGTGAAACTAGTACGATGAAGAGGGTAGGGGAGGGATGGCGAGTGAGAGGGGGAGCAAGGGTTACTTGAAATGTCGTGAAATATGAGGCGCTGTTCCTAAATGTTCTCTCCATTTCTCCCATCAGCCTGTGATGGGCCTCAGTACCCAAGTCAGGAGAAACTTTGTCCGTTCATTCCAGCTGAATTGTGGCCTGAGGTTGCCGAAACCATTCCACACTTGCTCCTCGTAACATGTGATGCAGAGACGAAGCTCCCATCATTTCAGCCTGGGCTGGGCTCATATCTATGCACCAGAGTTGAACGAACAGTTCATTGGATGACATCGTACCAACTAAGTTTCAATAGTTTATTCCCTTATCACTGCAAAGATGATTCCCAGATGAGTGTCGCAGAGTAAATGGATCAAGGAGTGCATGTGCATAGACCATTGAAACAAGAAAAGTGCCACGGTGGCGCAGCGGTAGAGTCGCTGCCTTACAGCGCTTGCAGCGCCAGAGACCCGGGTTCGATCCCGACAACTGGTGCTGTCTGTATGGAGTTTGTACGTTCTCCCCGTGGGTTTTCGCAAGGATCTTTGGTTTCCTCCCGCACTACAAAGATGTACGGGTTTGTAGGTAAATTGGCTTGGTATAAGAGTAAATTGTAGGGCCCTAGTGTATATAGGATTGTTTTAATGTGCGGGGATCGCTGGTCGCTGCGGATTCAATGGGCCGAAGGGCCTGTTTCCGTGCTGTATCTCAAAAGTAAACTAAGTAGATAGGATGGTCTAGAAGGCTTTTGGCACACTGGCCTTCAACAGTGAGAGTATTGAGTATAGAAGTTGGCAGGTCATGTTAACAGTCGTACAAGATATTGATGAGGCCACGTTTAAACTAGTGTTCAATTTTGGTCACTTTGTTACAGGAAAGATGGTGTTACGCTAGAAATGGCACAGAGAAGATTTACGAGGCCGTTGCCAAGACTCAAGTGGCTGGGCTATAGGAAGAGTCTGTGCAGGCTATTCATTGGTGCGCAGGAGGATGAGGGGTGATCTAATAGAGGCGTATAAGATGATGAGAGGACTAGACAGGGTAAATGTACAGCCTTTTACCCAGCGTAGGGGAATGGAGAACGAGAAGCACTGAGGGAGTGTTACTTTGTTGTTGCTGCAACTTTTTAGAGTTTACAAGCAATGCCATATTATTATTACATTGCAGTTTTCTACAATTTCGAAGGATGAGAGGATATCTCATTGAAACATATAAAATTCTTAAAAGATTAGACAGGCTAGAAGCAAGAAGAATGTTCCCGTTGTTGGGGGGATTCCAAAACCAGGGGTCACAGTTTAAGAATAAGGGGTAGGCCATTTAGGACTAAGATGAGGTAAAAATGATTTCACTCAAAGAGTTGTGAATCTGTGGAATTCTCTGCCACAGAAGGCAGTGGAGGCCAATTCACTGGGTGTATTCAAGAGAGAGTAAGATATAGCTCTTAGGGCTAACAGAATCAAGGGATATGGGGAGAAAACAGGAACGGGGTACTGATTTAGGATGATCAGCCATGCTCATATTGAATGGTGGTGCTGGCTTGAAGGGCCGAATGGCCTACTCCTGCACCTATTTTCTGTTTCTATGTAATTTGCTCATTAAACCAACAAGTTATTTTGTTGTGTTAGCAGTTCAGTCTTAGTTCAGTTTAGTTTGGAGACGCAGCATGGAAACAGGTCTTTCGCCAAGTCCACATCGACCAACCCGTACACTACATCTATCCTACACACTAGGGACTATTTACAGAGTGCAACCAGCCTGCAAACCTGCATGCCTTTAGAATGTGGGAGGAAACCGGAGCGCCAGGAGAAAGCCCATGCAGGTCACAGGGAGAATATTCAAACTCCATACAAACAGCACCCAAGGTCAGGATTGAACCTGGGTCTCTGGTGCTGTAAGACAGCAAATCTACCACTGCACCACCGTGCCACTCTAATTCTGTGTGAGACACATCTAATGTTAAGGGGCTGTCCCACTGCGGCAACCTAACCTGCGAGTTTAGAAGAGTTTGCCCTCGACTCAAACTCGCAACATGGTCAACACGTGGTCCTAGGAGATCCTATGAGGTCACTGGAACTCTCCTTCATGCTCGAGGGAAGTTCCCGCATACTCGCGGCCACAGCTAGGTCGCGGAAACATTTTCAGCATGCTGAAAAATTTTCCGCAAGTAAAAATTGGTCGGCATGGTTCTTTTTAACTCGTAGTGCAGTGGAGTGGGGTCACTATGTAGTTACAGGCAGCCGTGGGCAGCCATAGCCAATCTCCTTTGCCGACCGGGCATTTTAATTGGCTCATTGTAGTTTTCAGGTCCCAAGAAAACTGAGCACCGGTAGATAAAATGGCTGCTAAACTTTATTAAATGTTGTCTGACTTCTTAAGTGTCTCCCCTCCCCCTTCTGTCCCTTTCTCTCCCCTTCTCCCCCCCCCCCCCCCCCCCCCCCATTCTCTAAGGGACTCTCTCCTTCTCTAAAGGACTTACCGTACACTGTGCAGCCGTCCTTCCTCTTCATCGCAGGTGTGAATTTCAGACAGCGCTCCCCCACTTTCCCTGGCCCCCGCCTTTGCGATGTGTGTGTGTGTGTGTGTGTGTGTGTGTGTGTGTGTGTGTGTGTGTGTGTGTGTGTGTGGTGTGTGTGTGTGTGTGTGTGTGTGTGTGTGTGTGTGTGTGTGTGTGTGTGCGTGTGTGCGTGTGTGTGCGTGTGTGTGTGTGTGTGTGTGTGTGTGTGTGCGTGTGCGTGTGCGGTCGGTTGATCCAGCTCGCAGTTTTATCGCTGACGGTCGATCCAGCTCGAGGTTTTCCAGGCAGGTGCCCTCGAGTTTGTAAGCCGATGGCACTCTTCTGAACTCGTAGATTAGGTTGCCGCAGTGGGACAGCCCCTTCACATCTCAATCACCCGACCATTGCAATTCCAATTAACTAAGAACAAATTCTGCAGCACACAATTATTATCAGTCACATTATTGACATCATAGTTGCAGCTATAAAAGAGTTTATTGATATTTTATTACATCAACAATTATTTACAATGAATACAGTCAAACTTTCTTCCTTGGAGAGAGAATATCGATCGTCTTTTAGGAAACTATTGTACAGAAGTCAACAGTCTGAATGTATTTAACGTTGCTGTTTAGACATATATAGTAAGAAATACAGTGCAGCCCACTGAATATAAACTTTGATAAGATCATATACCAGCAAAGATCATATTTTTCTAATAGAAAACCATTTTCATATTTACTGCGGAGACATTAACTTATACAAGATCAATTCCAATTGAAGGTCATTTCTTGTTTAGATTCATAGTACTGTCATTGGAACTGACCACGGGAAAAACCACAAGTAGTCTGGCCAACAGTTGGAATTTATGTTGGCTCAGCACACAGAAGATCTGGGAGCTTGTAGTGAACGAGTTCCTCTGGGTCAAATGAACACAGAGGCATAAAATAAAACTCACATCTAAATGATCACAAGGTTTTCATACACGACTCCACATGGTGATGTTATATTGAGTTTAGTGTCACATATATCCCTATCCATGCCTACATTCTAAATATACCCCAATATCCAAGACAGATGGATATGTAAATGAAAAGTTTGAACATGTCCCCATTGTATCTCACCAGTGATGGCGGCCATCTTTGTTGAGATCATAAAGGTAGTTTACAGCCAATGTACAGAGGAGAGAGTTAACACAACCGAGTGGGCCAAGCTGAGTTAACAGAGATAGCCATGGGAGATGAAAGTTGCCTCAGGTGCTAGGGTACGTTAAAAAAAACAAGAGCAGACCAATGTCCATGTTACATTTCCTCCAATCTTCCATTCCACTTATATCTTTAGATTTTAGACTTGAGACTTACAGCGTGGAAACAGGCCCTTCGGCCCACCGAGCCCGCGCCGACCAGCGATCACCCCGTACACTAGCACACGAGGGACAATTTATAATTTTTTACTGAAACCAATTGACCGACAAACATACAACTCATCGGAGACCTAGGGTCAAACAAGGTCACATTTGCTGCCCCACTCCTTGAGCAAGAACACCCGTGACAAACGTCACTCTCCGTGAAACACCAAAGGCGAAGAAAGGTTGATGTTTGGCGTGAGGTGGACCTCAAAAGTGAAAGCGTGTTGGTCTCGAACTATTCAGCCCAGCGTTCCAGTTCAGCAGATATAACTGTGCATCGGAAGGTGATGATGTTCAGAATGAACCCACAATGTGAATAAAACATTTAAAAAAGGCATCTTCCTTGCCACAATAGTTTTGACAGGATTAAAAACAACACCAAGTGATTCTGACAATGAGACAATTCACACCCTGGTATGAATTTGTTTCAGCTATTTAATTGTGATCAATTACCTGTTTACAGTAAGTAGGGTCTATTAAAGTATCAGGCAACACAATTCTCATTCTAATGCACAAAACATTTGGACTCTATTGCTATACTGTGTACCTCAAGACATCCCTGCCACTTTTTTGTTACAGTCAGACAATCATACAGCGTGGAAACTGGCCCTTCGGCCCAACTTGCCCATGCCGGCCAACATGTCCCATCTACAACTTAGTGTTACCAATTAGTTCACGTGAGTTTCCATTTCCATTCCTTTGGGTTCCTCTCCATGTCTGGGAACCCCCGTTCGAAAAGGAATGAAATTAGTTACCAGACCTCTGTCGAGAGGATTCTGCTGCCTGGAGAGACTTTGGTTGGAGTGACTCAACGATGTTCTTCCTGATCAAGGAATCTATCTTTACCCGCCAGGTCATCTAGAAGAATACTGTGGATGTGAGTCACACCAGTGTAACTTGTGCCATGGGAGTGTCAAACAACAGGGGCAGCAGAGATGCTCAGTAGGACTTTGCAAGGTTACTAACATCAACAATTGTATTGCAAAAGCAGTTATCTTTTACCACTATTTTCTTTACTTTAGACTTTAGACATTAGAGATACAGCTCACCGAGTCCGCGCTGATCAGCGATCACCCTATACACTAGCTCTACCCTACACAATAGGGACAATTTGCGATTTTTTTTACCGGCCAATTAAGCTACAAGCTTGTCATCTGTGGAATGTGGGAGGAAACCGGAGCACCCGGAGCAAACCCGCGCAGTCACAGGGGGGAACGTGCAAACTCTGTATAGGCAGCATGGGTAATCAGGATCAAACCGGGGTCTCTGGTGCTGTAAGGCAGCAAATCTGCCGCTGTGCAACAGTGCCACTGATTCTTCTTTAATTTAGAGGAGGAATTTTGTTCAGTCTTAGTGCAGAAGTGATCGTTTGATCACAAACCAAACAGCACAGATCATTTATAATTTCCCTCTCAAGGACTTAGAAAAAAAAACCTCCCAAGTTCAGCATGTTGCCCAACCCAAGCGAATATTAGCGTGCAGGTCTACAATCACATCTTACCATGCCCCACACTATTAAATCTCCACTCCGACAGCGACATTACTTACTTCAACTATGATCTTCTTAATCTCCTCATTAAACGTTATTCCCTTATCGATACACTGTAAATGGCTCGATTGTAATCATGTATTGCGTTCCCGCTGAATAGTTAGCACTCAACACAGACTTTTCACCGTATATAGGTACAAGTGACAATAGACTAAACTGAACTGAATTGAAGTGCCCGCATTGTTTCAAAACTTAATTCATTCACGTGAGACAGAACCAGCCAAACTAATGACAGATAAAACCCAAGGCAGCTCCAGGTAAAATAATGCTCTCAATTTATTTGGATGGGATGTAGTTAAAACGTGCCCTAAAAATAAGGCTATCTACAGTATCCATTGTTCTCAGTGCGGGTTCCTATACAACAGTGCGACCAAGCGCACTCTGGCCGATAGTTTCGCTGAACACCTTCGCTCAGTCCGCCTTGACCTAAGCGATCGCCCGGTTGCCAAATATTTTAACTCCCGTTCCCATTCCCATTCCCACACTGACTTTTCTGTCCTGAGCCTACTCCACTGTCAGAGTGAGGCTACACGCAAATTGGACAAACGGCACCTCATATTTCTGCAGTCTCAGCCTGAAGGATATTTCTAGTAATATAATTATAACTAGATAATCCATCCTTTAGGGCGGTACGGTAGAGTGCCGGAGATCCAGGTTCGATCCTGACCACGGGAATTGTCTGGACCGAGTTTGTACGTTCTCCCTGTGACCTGCGTGGATTTTCTCCGAGAACTTCGGTTTCCTCCCACACTCCAAACACGTACAAGTTTGTAGGTTAACTGGCTTCCGTAAAGTGTATATTGTCGCTAGTGTGTAGGATAAATGTATAGGCTTGGTATAAATGTAAATTGTCCCGAGTGTGTGAAGGATAGTGCTAGTATACGGGATGAACATTAGTTGGCACGGACCCAGTGGGCCGAAGGGCCAGTTTCCACTCTGTATCTCTAAAGTCCAAAGTCTAATTGCAGATAATGGTTGTCAGGCATAAAGAAAACACCTTCTATAATACCTGGACTCCATGAGAAAGGGGCATATTTCACTTGGCATTGATTCCGTCAATGCTGGCAACCATTGCAGGTACCTAATTACCAATCTGTCTCCCTATTGTCTATCTCCCCTTGAGATACTGAAGCACACTCTAATTTCAAGAATAACAGCCGGTGATTTCATAATTGGATTAATCCACCTTGTTATCAACAGAAGTGTTGAAGCTACATTAACTAAGTGTAACTAAGGAGCAGCACGCTGGAAATGTATCACACAATAAATATGGGAGGGAGTAATGTGTGCATCTTAAGCTCAATTTTGGAAATTGAGCTTGATTAATTGTAGTGAGTATACCTTATGCATTTAGCGGATTGTGACTGAGGAAGACTTTCTATCTTGAAGATCAGAACAACACTTCAAATTAAACAAGACTACTGTGCAAGGGCAAGTCATTTTCATCTGTCCCCTTCTAAAGGGCCTGTCCCACTTTCACGAGGTAATTCACGAATTCTCCCAAGTTTTCCCCTGAAATTTGCAGGATGTTCGTAACGAGTCTGTAGGAGGTCGTAGGAGTTCGTAGATATATCGTAGCGGCTCATTATGCTAGCTGTAGGTACTCGCGGCATCACGTAAGTTGGGATATTATTTCCAGCCCGATAAAAACTGTCCACGAGTAAAAAAATAGTCGGGATGAAAGAATTAAGTCGTGAAAGTGCGTCAGGCCCTTAAATCAGCTTCTCAAATAAAAATAGCTGGAGTAACTCAGCGGGACAGGCAGCATCTCTGGAGAGAAGGAATGGGTGACGTTTAGGGTCGAGACCCTTCTTCAGACCTGGCTGATAGTTGGAACAAGATCTTTATTGATAGAAAGATTGAAAGACACAGCATGAAAAGAGGCCATTCGGCCCAAACGCAGTCTACGCCGACCACAGTTCACGCTAGTTCTGTGTTACACACTCTCTCATCACACACCAACGGTGGGGGGGGGGGCGGGGACAATTTACAGAGCAGAATGAACCTGCAAACCCGCGTGCCTTTTAGGAGGTGGGAGGAAACTGGAGGATCCGAAGGAAACCCACGCGGTCACAAGGAGAACGTGCAAACTCCACAAAGGCAGAACCCGAGATCAGGATGGAACCCAGATTTCTAGAGCTGTGCTGCCTTTGTCGAGGTTACAATCAAAATCTCACAAAGTACTATTATAGCAGCCAGAACATTGGAATAAGAGTAACCCTCAAATACATCTTTCAAAGACACTGTTGGTTTTCAAGAATGTTTCAACGTCTTGCATTAGTTGTCAAATCTTGTTTTCTTACTGGACTCCCCCCCCCAACCCCCTCCCCACCAAACCCACCCACATCTGCATTACTTTTTATAATTACATTTTTTAACACTATTATAGTTTAGTTTACTTTAAAGATACTGCGCAACAGGCCCTTCAGCCCACAGAGTCCGTGCCAACCAGCGATAACCGTACACTAATACTATCCTGCACACACTAGGGACAATTTGCAATTTTACCAATTACCAATTAGCCTACAAGCCTTTGGAGTGTAGGTGGGAACCGGACCACTCGCAGAAAACTCACGCAGGTCATGGGGAGAACGTACAAACTCCGTACAGACAGCACCCGTAGTCAGGATCGAACCCGGGTCTCTGGCGCTGTAAGGCAGCAACTCTACCGCTGCTCCATCGTGCCTCCTATATTTCTCAGATCTTATTTTCTTACGGGACTTCACCCCCCCTACCAAACCCACCCCTCCTGCATTACTTTTTGTAGTTACATGATTTATAACAAGATTTTTGGTTCTTTTCTACACTACTACTCACACCACTCTCCACCTCCTTCCGTTCTTTTTGTTTTGGTTTACTGTTGAAGTGTTTAAAACTTTAAGTTTTGTTCAGCTTAGAGACACAGTGTGGAAACGGGGCCTTCGGGCCACCGAGTCCGCACTGACCAGCGATCCCCACACACTAACCCTAACCTACACACACTGGGGACAATTTACACTTATACCAAGCCAATTAACCGACAAACCTGCACGTCTTTGGAGTGTGGGAGGAAATTGAAGATCTCGGAGAAAAACCCACACAGGTCTCAGGGAGATTGTACAAACTCCATACAGAGAAGCACCCGTAGTCGGGATCGAACCCGGGTCTCTGGCACTGTAAGGCAGCAACTCTACCGCTGCGCCAACCAATTTTTTTTTCTTTCTCTATTACAATTTACACCACTCTTGCTCCTCCTGACTATTCTTTTCTTTTGTTTACTGTTAAGGACTACATTTTGTTTGTGTGTGATGTTAGAACATCACAAACTTACAAAATTTTTAAGGGGTTGGACAGGCTAGATGCAGGAAGATTGTTCCCGATGTTGGGGAAGTCCAGGACAAGGGGTCACAGCTTAAGGATAAAGGGGAAATCCTTTAAAACCGAGATGAGAAGAACTTTTTTCACACAGAGAGTGGTGAATCTCTGGAACTCTGTGCCACAGAGGGTAGTTGAGGCCAGTTCATTGGCTATATTTAAGAGGGAGTTAGATGTGGCCCTTGTGGCTAGGGGGATCAGGGGGTATGGAGAGAAGGCAGGTACGGGATACTGAGTTGGATGATCAGCCATGATCATATTGAATGGCGGTGCAGGCTCGAAGGGCCGAATGGCCTACTCCTGCACCTAATTTCTATGTTTCTATGTTTCTATTAACAGGTAAGAAAGCACCAAGATGTTGGCATGCATGGGTCTCACCCCTACTGCATTGCTGCATGAGTGTAACTGTATTTAATGTCCCCCATGCTCTCCCTCTCTCCCCTCTGCCTGTGGTTGGGTTAGTTTGTCAAAGCGTTGCTGCACAACGGGGCTGAATCTTTGGCCCCTTCTTGCTCAAAGCTACAATATAACAGATTATTTAAAAGTTGTGGGACAGGGCCATTCAGCCCATCTGGATTAGTTCTGGTTCCATAAGAACCTTCTCCTTCAATCACCCCAAGAAATAGAATCAATGATTCAGTTCAATGGTTCAATGATTCAGATAACCTTCCGTTATTTCTAAAACATTGACGCATTTATGTTCAGCGGCCTATAAGAAATATCACACGCCATACTTGGGAACGGAGAGGCAAGATACCAGGTTAGAATGAAATCTGGTCGAAGAAAATGTAACACAGCAAAAGTAAACCAACGTATTCTTTTGTACGCAACTCGAGCTATTTGAGTAGTTGGGTTGGGTTTAGCCAGACGAGACAGAGGAGAAAGGAAAATGAGGTCACGTACCTAGGCTACCATAATATTCTGTATCAGTGGAACAGGCTTAAGGATCTCAAATGGTCTCCTGTTCACCCAATAACTAGAATGAAGATCTGACCTGTAGCTTGATGAAAAAGAATAAAGTTTTGAAGAATGGTCACTTTAGACTTTAGAGATAAAGTGTGGAAACAGGCCCTTCAGCCCATCGAGTCCGCGCCGACTAGCGATCAAACATACATGAGCACTATCCTACACACTGGGGGCAATTTACAATTTTACCGAAGCCAATTAGCCGAAATACCAGCACGGCTTTGGAGCGTGGGAGGAAACCAGAGCGCCCAGAGAAATCTCACTTGGTCATATGGAGAATGTACAAACTCCGTACAGACAGCACCCATAGTCAGGATCGAACCTGGGTCTCTGGCGCTATAAGGCAGCATCTCTGCTCCACCGTGTCACCTTAGCCTGAAGGATGGTCCCTGATGAGCCATAAGGAAGTTGTAGATTAAGTTACAGAATCAGAGATAGTAGAATGCATGCTCTTGAAGATTATGTCTCTTATTTAGCAGTGGAGGAAGATGGGCCTGGTGGTCTTATAACAAAGATAGACACAAAATGCTGGAGGCTGGAGGAACTTCTTAACTTGTCTTAAGAATGGAATCTTGGGAAGAGAAGGATTACAGAGAGGCAAGCTACCAGGTTTGAATTAAATCTGTTCAAAGAAATTGTACTTCAACAAAAGTAAACCAGCAGGTAGACAAAAATGCTGGAGAAACTCAGCGGGTGGGGCAGCATCTATGGAGCGAAGGAAATAGGCAACGTTTCGGGCCGAAACCCTGCTTCAGACTAGCGCATTCCTTGTAAGCAACTCGAGCTATTTGAGTAGCTGGGTTGAGTTTAGCTTATTGTCACGTGTACCGAGGTACAGTGAAAAGCTTTTGTTGCGTGTTAACCACTCAGCGGAAAGACAATACATGCCTACTATCCAGCCGTCCGCAGTGCACAGTTAAAAGAGTGGAGCGATGGTAATGCGTGATTGTAGCTCCACTTCTCTGACCAGCACACAATGAAACGCGAGATATTACTTGAGATTCCAGTGTAATTGCTTAGATTTGAAAGTGCACTTGGTTAGATTTTTCAGGTGTATAAACGACACACATTATTAGTTCAAAACTTCATATTGCTCAGCCAACTAAATGGGAATATAGTACCTGGTTTGTATATTGTACATTATTGCTATTAGTTCAAAATAAGACTGCCAGGTTATTTTATTCTTCTCCGTATTTAGATCAATGTGCTATTATAGTGCCTGTATTGTTTTATTAACAACAGTGCAGCAGGCATTTTAAAATGACTGTGACAGAGCACCATCAATGTTACTTTCAACCAGGATAATAAAAGAAAATTGTAAAATCAATAAGCCAGTGAAATTTGCTAGTTCTTGCTCATTTTTTTGTTGTCTTTTGAACAAGCGGGCTGCGATCTTGCGGATAAATGGTGATAGTTTTCCACCAGAGTCTCAGCATGGGTGGAATCATTCCACACTCACTACATAGCAGTTTTTAGCCACTTGTTGGGGGGTCAAGGGCCCGCCATTCAGTACAATTGTAGCCATTCTTTGTTAAGTGATAGGAGGAGAATTAGGCCACTCGGCCCATCAAGTCTACTCCGCCATTCAACCATGGCTGATCTATCTTTCTCTCTCAACCCCCCCTTCTCCTGCCTTCTTCCCCTAACCCCTGACACCCGTACATTGACGTTCTCCACAGCCTTCTGTGGCAATGAATTCCACAGATTCACCACCCTCAGACTAAAGAAATATCACCTCATCTCCTTCTTAAAGGAACGTCCTTTAATTCTGATGCTATGTCCTCTGTTTCTAGACTCTCCCATTAGTGGAAACATGCGCTCCACATCCACTCTATCCAGGCCTTTCACTAATCGGTTTCAATGAGATCCTCCCCTCATGCTTCTATACTCCAGCATCAAATACTCATCATATGTTCTGATCTTAATCTCAACTCCGCTTTCCTGCTTGTTGCCTATAACCCTTGACCTCAAGCCCCCTAAAATGATCTCTGCCAAAAAACATAACATAACATGAAAAGTTTGGTTTCTCATGGGTTCTCTGGAAAGAGTAGAGAGAAGATTTACAAGGATGTTGCTGGGACTGGAGGGTCTGAGCTACAGGGAGAGGTTGAGCAGGCCAGGGCTCTCTTCCTTGGAGCACAGGAGGATGAGCGATCTTGTAGAGGTGCACAAAATCATGAGAGGAATAGATCGGGTAGACACACAGTCTCTTGTCCAGACTAGGGGAATCGAGAACCAGAGGACATAGTTTTAAGGGGGGGGGAAGATTTAATAGGAATCTGAGGGGTAACTTTTTCACACAAAGGGTAGTGGGTGTATGGAACGAGCTGCCAGACGAGGTAGTTGAGGCAGGGACTATAGCAATGTTTATACAGGTAAATGGATAGGATACGTTTGGAACGATGTAGACGCAGGTGGGTGGGACTAGTGTGGTGGGGAACATGTTGGTCAGCATGGACAAGTTGGGCCGAAGCGCCTGTTTCCACACTGTATGACTCTACAACTGAGACAAGTGGCGTCATCCACTGCAACTATCTTTACGTGCTATTTACAGGATGAAAACAAGTCACCTCACCTGATCAACCACCCACTCCATCCCCAAAGACGAGTGCAGACTAATAACCGCGGTGGAAAAAGAGCTGACAAGAAAAACAGGAACAGGATTAGGGAAAGATTAGTGTTCCACGATACCCACCGGAGAGATAATCTCCGCATTAACGAGGCCAGTCCGCAATTATTTCCTGCAGAGATGGTTCCCAACCTTGGGGTGATACCTCCTTTGTGGTCACATAGATAATGACAGATGGGTCCACAAGGTTGTGCAATAGAAGATTGGGATGTTTTGCTTGAAGTACCACCAACAGAGCAGCATGTGTCAATGCAACATAAGTTCCAAATTAATCTATTTATTTACAGCATAAAGACTGCACGCAGGTATCATCACATATATCTCTGACAAGTTGACTATCGTTTGTGGAGTTGAAAAAACAACTTATTCTTGGTAAGGGGAAGGCCCAGGAGGATTGCCCTGTGATATAGAGCAACTTGCCCAATAGTCCATGGCGGCAGCAGTAGAGTTGCTCCCTTACTGCACCAGAGACATAGGTTTGCTCCTGACTACGGGTGCTGTTTTTTAGTTTAGTGTAGTTTAGTTCAGCTCAGTTCATTGTGACTTGTGCCAAGGTATAGTGAAAAGCCTTTGTTAGCCATGATCATATTGAATGGCGGTGCAGGCTCGAAGGGCCGAATGGCCTACTCCTGCACCTAATTTCTATGTTTCTATGTTTACAACATTCAGTGCAAGGTAAAGTGTGTTCTCTCTGCGACTGTGTGTGTTTTCTCTGTGCGCTGCGGTTCCCTCCAAACACGTACGGGTTTGTGGGTTAACTTGCTTTGGTAAGTTGTTAAATTGTCCGAGTTAGTGGTGTGTGTAGGTTAGTGTACCGGGTGATCGCCGGTCATCACCGATTCGGTGGGCCGGAGGGACTGTTACCGCACTGTATCTCCAAAATCTAAAGTCTACAGTTCTATCCCACACAGCGGACACTTGCTCAATTACTTTTCTACAATACACCGCACTTCACTTTTGGGATTACCATCAAAACTGCCAGGAACTTGGCATTCGCTATTTATAAGGTCACATTTTGACATGGGCTGCTGGATAAGTGATGAACTAACTAGCTGAAATTCAAAACAAATTATTGAAATTTCTTCATGATTGACTGATCCAATTACTTGTTAGCTTATCTGCCGTTTGCTTCATGGAGCTGAGACAGCCAAGTTATACAGTAGGTTTCACCATCTATATCATCCAGTGATCATCATCTTTGGCAGAGGCATCATTCAAAGAACCTGGTTATTAGTTTTATTTAGTTTAGTTTACTATACAGCGTGGAACTAGGCCCTACGGCCCACCGAGTCCGTGCCAACCAGCGATCCCCACACATTAACACTATCCTACACGCCAGGCACGGAAATCGCAATCAAAATATGGGGGGGGGACACAATTCCTTGGCGGCTTGTGCACACGTGCACGTGCGCGCATGCGCATACATGCGAGGCTTCAGCCGTGGGCCCTGTGGACGGTAACATCGGGAGCTGACCTGGTTGATGACCGACTCTGAACTCCAGCAACAGAATCGTCCGCCCCGAATCGTGAGGCTTGAATCGGCCCGTTCACGGGGTCTTTCATCGGCCGGCGGGGGCTTCAACATCGGGAGCCTCGATCGCCTCGATGCAGGAATTTGGTTTTAAGCCGCGCCGGGCGCTGTAAGGCCCCGCGAATGGGCCGATTCAGCCCTTAGAAAGCGTCTGATTACAAAACATGGGGGGGATTGTCCCCCACCTCTCAAAGCATGGGGGGGGACACGACCCCCCCCACCCCCCGTCCCCCCCAGGATTTCCACCCATGCTACACACACAAGGGACAATTTACACGTATACCAAGCCAATTAACCTACAAACCTGTCCCTCTTTGGAGTGTGGGAGGAAATCAAACATCTCAGAGGAAACCCGCGCAGGTCATGGGGAGAACATAAAAACTCTGTGTGTAGGAAAGAACTGCAGATGCTGGTTTAAATCGAAGATGGATACAAAATGCTGAAGTAACTCAGCAGGACAGGCAGCATCTCTGGAGAGAAGGAATGGGTGATGTTTCGGGGTCGAGACCCTTCTTCAGACTGATGTCAGGGGACCTTACAGACAACACCCGTAGTCAGGATGGAACCCGGGTCTCTGGCGCTGCAAGAGCTGTAAGGCAGCAACTCTACCGCTGCGCTACCGTGACGACTGGGAAGATCGTACCCAAATCACAGAGACTGGCTTTAATGGTCCCAGCAGTCAAACTGCAGTCAGTACTTGCAAGAGTTTAGTTATTTAGTTTAGAGATACAGTGTGGAAATAGGCCCTATGGCCCACTAAGTCCATGTTGATCATCGATCACCCATTCACACCTGTTCCATGCGAGACCCACTTGCGTATTTTACACTCTAGGGACAAATTACAGAGACCAATTAACCGATAAAAACCTGCGTGTGGGATGAAACCAGAGCACCCGGAGGAAACCGACGCAGTCACAGAGAACGTACAAACTCTACACAGTCCGAGGTCAGGATTGAACCAGGGTCACTGGCCCTATGAGGCAGCACCTCTACCACCGCGCCACCCAAAATCGCTATGGTTGATGGGTTCTTTCCATTGAGGGAGTGCAGAGAAGGTTCACCAGACTGATTCCTGGGATGCCAGGACTTTCATATGAAGAAAGACTGGATAGACTCGGCTTGTACTTGCTAGAATTTAGAAGATTGAGGGGATATCTTATAGAAACGTACAAAATTCTTAAGGGGTTTGACAGGCTAGATACAGGAAGATTGTTCCCGATGTTAGGGAAGTACAGAACAAGGGTTCACAGTTTAAGGATAATCTTTTAGGACCGAGATGAGAAAAAAAAATTCACACAGAGAATGGTGAATCTGTGGAATTCTCTGCCACAGAAGGTAGTTTGAGGCCAGTTCATTGGCTATATTTAAGAGGGAGTTAGATGTGGCCCTTGTGGCTAAAGGTATCAGGGGGGTATGGAGAGAAGGCAGGTACAGGATACTGAGTTGGATGATCAGCCATGATCATATTGAATGGTGGTGCAGGGTCGAAGGACCAAATCCTGCACCTATTTTCTATGTTTCTATATGTTGGCCGGTGTGGGCAAGTTGGGCTGAAGGGCCTGTTTCCACACTGTATGACTCTACGACTCTATCTTCCAACTGCAGATTCACATATAGTACACGGCATCGGAGCAGCTGCATAATCGGCCACGGATATTTCTGGCAGATTTCCCAATGTTTTAATAACATTGATCCGTCAATTTAAATTTATTAGTTTACAGTCCTGCAGTGGAAGTGTAGGAAACCACAGCTGCAGTCCAAAAACCTCCTGTGTAAATTGGTGGTGTTCATAGACACGTCCCCCCCCCCCCCCCCCCCCCCCCACCTTGTGACATGGGCAATAGTTGGATTAGCAGCGCATTTAGAGCATGCAATGATGAATAAAATTAAATTAGATTTTTATGAAAGATTCCTGGCTCGCGTTTCATTCCATTCTACTTCACTGGACAAGATCTGGCCTGACTGACACTGAAAAAACGGAGAAGCCAGAATAAGGATTAGCAAGCTCGTCCCTGCACAGTGGATGTCCAGATCCCACCACATCTCTGCAAGCTGGCTAAAGGAAGCATTGACTCCGGACTTTACTTTAGATTTTAGAGATACAGCGCGGAAATAGGCCCTTCGGCCCATCGAGACTGTGCCGACCACCGATCACCTAACACTATCACACACACTGGAGACAATTCACATTTTATTTTTTAACCAAAGCCATTGAACCCACAAAACATGCATCGAGAATTTTTTTTCTTCTTCAATTTTTGCATTTCTCCCTCTTCAGCGGTTTAATGTTTTTCAGCAGAAAGCATTCTCAGCCGTCTGCAAATAATGACAAACAGCTGCATTGCGTTTTTGAGCAGTACTAAATAGTCCGAAGAAGTGTCTCGTCCCGAAACGTCCTTCTCTCCAGAGATGCTGCCTGTCCCGCTGAGTTGCTCCAGCATTTTGCGCCTAACTTCGATATAAATGAGCATCTGCAGTTCCTTCCTACACAGTACTAAATCTCTCCTCTCCCACTAGCAACTAAAGTGGATGAACGTAAGTATAATGGGATTCAGTAACTTCAAGACTGATCCATGCTTACACAGACTCGGTGTTAACTCCGAGTTACAACTTTATCATAGTTATACACAGAACATTACATATATATATATAAACAATAATGTAATATGCTTGCAAATTCCAAAGTTGACCCTTTCAAGGCTGAGATATTCTGCTACTTAAAAATGTATTTAAAATCAGTGAATTTCTACGCTATATTTTTCTGTCGAGCAGAATGAGAGGCATGTATCGCATTTCTTAATTTACCGTGGAAAATTGGAAACCCAGTTTATTGAGGCAAGAATGTGCCTTCAGTCATTCAAGTTCTTAAGTCAGGAGATTCCATCCAATGTTGGTTTAGTGTGATCAATTGAAGTTTCACCTATTTCGCTTACCCTGCACCTAAATCGCAGAAATCCATAATATGGGATTAGTTTAGTTTAAAGGAACAGCATGGAAACAGGCCCTTCAGCCCACCGAGTCTGTGCTGACCAGCGGTCACCCATGCACTAGTTTTGTCCTATAACCTAGGGGCAATTTACAGAAGCCAAGTCTGAAGAAGGGTCTCAATCCGAAATGTCATCCATTCCTTCTCTCCAGAGATGCTGCCTCACCCGCTGAGTTACTCCAGCTTGTTGTGTTTAACCTACAAACCTGCGTGTCTTTGGAGTGCAGGAGGAAAACTGGAGTACCTGGAAAAACCCACGCGGTCACGGGGAGAACGTACAAAATCTCCGCACACACAGCACCCGAGGTCAGGATCGAACCCGTGTCTCCTGCGCTGTGAGGCAGCGACTATGTCGCCCAGGCAGGTGGGCACTGCACTTTTTCCTCAGGACAGGGGGAACTTATCTCTCTGCTGCTGAGACAGTGCTGCAGAAAAAACATGATCAACAAGTGATCTTTCCACACTTCATGATCCTCCATTTCCTGTAGACCCAAACAATTGCGCACGCACCATAATCTGACTTTTGCCCGATTACCTCAGGTTAATTCTCGAGCGGGCTGTGATCTGTGGGCTGGAACCAGTGGTACACTGCACAAAAGTATCAAAGGAAGCTGAAGAACTGGACAAGAACAACACGCCATCCATATACCTATCTATCTAGACTGTGCAGACCAAAAGACTCTGAAGGGGCTGTCCCACTTGGGCGACCTAATTGGCGAGTTTAGAAGAGTTTGAAAAAATGACATGTTGAAGACCTCCTTCGACTATGTTGAAGACTAGCTTCTATGTTGAAGACTGACTAGCTACCACTAACTTCGGGAAAATTGGACACCGAATTGTGGAGAGTGAAGACGACCTCCTTCGATCTCCTTCGACCTCCCTTCGACTATGATGAAGACTATCTACGACTACCTTCGACTATCCTCGATTACCTACGACTAACATGCCGACCTACTACGACCTACAACAACTAAACCTACGAGTAAAAAAAGTATCAATTTTTTTCCATGGCGACCTTTTTTTACTCATATTGAAAAAAACGCCGCAACCTAGCTGAGGCCTCGAGCACGCGGAGACCACTCTCGAGCATGAAGGAGAGTTACGAAGACCTCCTACGACCTTGTGTCGACCATGCTTCGAGTATGAGTCGAGGGCAAACTGGCCAGAACTCGCCGATTAGGTCGCCCAAGTGGGACAGGCCCTTTAGCGCTGTTAGTAATTACAGTCCATATTTTAACTATATTTTACAAAGGAGAAAACTGTTTCTACATCTACTCATTTGCAGAAGTCATCCGTACACTGGGATACACAGTATCCAATTCCCAGGTGGTTTTTCCACATGGCCTGTTGGTATTGTCACCACAGCTGACTCAGGAATTTGTATTAGGCTTACATTGTCTCCTGTCCCTTATTCGGAAATTTAAAGTAACATTCAAGAAGTATTGATGTAATAGTTTCTTGGTCAATGCTTTGCTAAACACAAGGCTCATTGTTCTCTTACAGTTTTGTTTCTTTTTTTTTAGTTGAGAGATACAGTGTGGAAACAGTCCCTTCGGCCTACTGAGTCCGCACCAAACCATCGACCACCCACTCACCAGTTCTATGTTTTCCCATTTTATCATCCTACGCACTCTGGGCAATTTACAGAGGGTCAATTGATCTACAAACCCGCACCTCGTTAAATTGTGGGAGGAAACCAGAGCACCAAGGGAAAACCCACGCGGTCACAGGGAGAACGTGTAAACTCCGCACAGACAGTACACGAGGCTAGGATTGAACCCGGGCACTGGCGCTACGAGGTAGCAACTCTACTGCTGCGCCACCGGGCTGCCCTGAAGAAACAAATCAATATTGTATGCTCCAGCCATACATGGCCCTGTTTACAGTGTTATATGTGAGTGCTCCCATACACTGTTAACCACTGGTCTTATCTGGATTTGATCGAGAAGTCCATGTAACCTATACCATTGTACATGAAGTATTAAGATAGGGAGAAAATAGGGACTTCAAAGATTGGACAACTGCAATTATAGATCCTAGCCCACAAACCTCAGGGATGTTACATTTAATAAGGACTTTCATGGAGTTTTTAGAGTCAATGCTATTTCTCAACATTACATTCACTAACACTCAAGTTCCTTTAAGCGTTCCAAATATCACCGCACCCCATCCCTATCCCTGCTAGCGGCGACTAAGAAGACCTAAAATAGGTGGATTTTGAACTATTTAAAAAAATATATTACGGCAGATGTACCTACAGTTGAAGGAAGTGGTTCATTGAAGATAGACACAAAATGCTGGAGTAACTCAGCGGGCCAGGCAGCATTTCGGGAGTAAAATGATGGGTGGGGTTCTTTCCAGGTTGGGAGGAACTGGTGGATAGAAAAGGGATGGAACTGGAGGATAGAAAAGGCCAGAACAAAGCAGGGCCAGCAACAGACGACCAAGGCATGTTGGAGCCCACAATGGCCCATTGTTGTAACATCCCTGCGGTTATTGGTAGGAATGGTACACAAGTTAAAGCATTACTGCTGGCAAATCCTCACCTCAAAATGTAATCATTGTGTGCTCCCCTTTCCTCGACTTTTTGCATCTCTTTCACTCATTCGTTCGATGTATCTTCTATCTTTCACGTTTCCCTCTCTCCCCTGACTCTCAGTCTGGTGAAGGGTCTCATCACCTATTCCTTTTCTGCAGAGATGCTGCCTGATACAGCGCGAAAAAAAGGCCCTTTGGCCCACCGAGCCTGCACCGACCAGCGATACCTACACATTAACACTACCCTACACATACTAGGGACAATGTTTTACATTTACACCAAGCCAATTAGCCGGTATGTCTTTGGAGTGTGGGAGGAAACCCAAAGATCCTGGAGAAAACCCATGCAGGTCACGGGGAGAACGTACAAACTCCATACAGACAGTGCCCGTAGTCAGGATCGAACCCGGGTCTCTGGCGCTGTTGGGCAGCAGCCCTACCGCTTTACAGGTTGGGACCCTGTGCCGACCATACTCCAGCTTTTTGTGCCTCTCTCCGTTACCTAACCCTGGGCCCATGATTTTATTGAGTTAGTTGGTTAACCTTCCAATCTGCACTAGGTGGTCTTGGCACATACATCTCTCTGGGGAAAATAAGAAAGGTCTCTGCATCTCAGGCATCATCCAGTGGACTAATGGCATCAACAGTAGGAACATAATAATGCTTCAGTGTTTCATAGTTCATAAACAGGCAGCCTGTTGCCATTCATTAAGAAGGATTCAGCTGGACTACAGGAGAGTGGTCATCAGGTAATCTTCACCATCCTTGCATCCAATATCATACCTAAAATTCCTGCCTGTGCCTGCAGAAAGTTTGTTGGTGCCCTTGATACCATAGCCCAACAAACTTTGTTCTGCAAAATCAAGAGATGCCGTCTAACTGCGGTCGATCACCTCAGTTCCCCTTGTTGCTAGTTTGAACAGCGACGCTAATGTTTGGCGGTCTGAAGAAGAGTCCCGACCCGAAATGTCCTTCTTCTCCAGAGACGCTGCCTTACCCGCTGCATTGCTCCGGCACTTTGTATCTATCCAATGCTCAGCGGATGAATTAGCCCTCAAGCAGAGAAAACGTGACCACCTCAGTCCACGGGAGTTCTCAGGAGACCGTAAGCAAACCGTAAGCGACGTTGTGAGTTTCAAAAGAGCTTTTGACTTTTACCCATTGACCAGATGAAAAGAGAACTCATTTAATGATGACAGTTCCAACACTCAACTGCAACATTACAACATATCATTCATTCAGTGAAAATATCCAGTATTGATCATATTTTGCACATTAGAATCATCTTTCACTTGATTACTATTGTCCTTTAGAAAGAACAATGTCCCTTGGGGCCTGTCCTAAACAGCAACCGCTAGTGACCTTGCCCGCCACCCAAACAAAAATCAGTCGAGGTGACCTGCAACCACCCACCACCTCCCACGCGTATGTTGAAAACCTTCCTCGACTATGAAGAAAACCGGCTTCGACTAGACCAGCGACTAAAAAATTATCGATTTTTAAAGCGGCAACCTATTTTTAGTCAAGGCCGGGTTTATGATGAAAAATTAGCAGCAACCTAGATGAATTCTCGACCACGCGGAAACCAGTTTCAACCGTTAGGGAGAGTGACCAAAACCTCCGGTGACCTCATGGAAACCTTGGATGGCGGGCAAGGTCACCAGAGGTTGCTGTTTAGGTCTCCTATGTAGGACAGGCCCTTTATGTTATTGGTCTTCTCGAAACTTGTTAACGTTATGATGCACGATTAGCGCTTTCTGATAATCCCCACTGCCAGAAGTCCCCACAGTTTGGCCTGATGCCACACAAGTTTCGTCAGCGATTTCAAATTGACATCTAGACTATCCAAAGTTTGCTTACTGACTAACAAAAATGGAGGGGAAAACCCCAAGGCCAGGAGAAAATAAAGCTCGGTCAACAGACAAACTCCAGAAGCTTGAAGTAACACCTCCCTAAAGCAAGCTAAATTAAAAAAAATAATGCCCTGTATTTGTGCCCTGTAATCCTTGTGGTCCACACCGCACCCTCCCCCAACATCAGAGGCCATTTTGTGTTACGTACAACACTAACACTTGAGTCCATTTCCTCCACGTCACAGGAACGTCCATGTTGGGGAAGCAAGATGGGGGGCTCCATTGTTGAAATCAATGAGTCAAAGTGTCATGCAGCGTGGAAACAGGCCCTTCTGCCCACTTACCCATGCCGTCCAACATGCCCCCATCTGCAATAGTCCCACCTCCCTGCGGTTGGCCCACATCCCTCTAAACCTATCCTAACCATGAAAGTGTCCAAATGTATTTTAAACATTTCGTTAGTGCCTACCTCAACTACCTCCTCTGGCAACTCATTCCGTATTCCAACTAATCTCTGCGGAAAAAAGTTGCCCCTCAGATTCCTATTCAATCTTTCCTCCTCTCACCTTATATCTATATCCTGTGGTTCTTGATTCCTCTCCACTCTGGATAAAAGACTGTGCAATTGCCCTCTCTATTCCTCTCATGATGTTATACACCTCTATAAGATCACCCCTCATCTTCCTGCGCTCCAAGGAATAGAGTCATAGTCTGCTCAACCTCTCCCTGTAGCTCAGGCACTCAAGTCCTAGTAACATCCTAGTAGTTCTTCTCTGCGCCCTTTCCAGCTTAACATCATCTTTCCTATATGAGGGTAACCAAGCTGAACACAAAACTCTAAATATGGCCTTACCAATGCCTTGTACAACTGCAACATGGACACCCAACATCTAGATTCAGTACTCCGGCTGATGAAGGCCAAAGTGCCGAAACTCAGTACTCTGACTGATGAAGAGTAATGAATCAACTGTACCCTCTAAGTCCTTTTGTGCGCCACAGGGTTGGAGTCACTTCCCACATTGACAGGGTTGACATCCATATGTAAGTATATATCACACATGCCATCTTGTTTCACATTTTGTTCATTCATAGGATGTGGATATGGTCAGCATTTATTGTCCATCTGTAATTGCCATGGAAGTGCGTAGGGAGTTAGATGTCACCTGTGTTTATGGTCTTGGAGACACAGGTGTGTAAGGATGGCAGATATCCTTTTATTAGTTTAGTTTAAAGATATAGCACCAAAACAGGCCCTTCGGCCCAACGAGACCGCACCGACCAGCAATCACCCTGTTCACTAGCACTATTCTACACACACTAGGGACAATCTACAATTTTACCAAGCCAATTAACCTACATACCTGTACGTCTTTGGAGTGTGGGAGGAAACCGTTGGAGCTACCGGGAAAAACCCACGCAGGTCACGTGGAGAACGGACAAAGTCCCTATAAACAGCACCCGTAGCCAGGATCGAACCCGGGTCTCTGGCGCCGTAAGGCAGCAACTCTACCCTGCACTCTATTATATATCTAAAGCCGATGTGTTTTTAACAACCTCATAATCACCATGGATCATAATCTGTGAACGTTTATCAGATCCAAAACGCAATGTTGTTTCTCCCATTACACATGCTGACTGACCTGCAGAATATTCCCAGTTTCCAATTTCAGATTATCAGCGTCTGTGGAATTTTGTTTCTGGCAATCTTCTTTACGTAGCACTAGAGTTTTAATTCCAGTTTTACTGAATTACTCAAATTTAAACTTTCCAACTTGCATTTGAACCCCCGCCTCTATTTCACAGCCCCAAGGGTATGAATGAATGCTAGTCCCACAATGTGACTGCCAACACTGTTGCACCAGAAACGCAGTGAATCATTCAATGGTATTTAGATATACTACAGTAATGGGGAAATAGAAGGCTAAGGAAAGGTTTTACAACAATTTTAACTTGTACAATACCAAAAGAAACACACCGATTTTCCTCTCCAAAGAGGTCACAATTCGCTCAGCCAACTAAACCTTTCCATCTTCTGAGAACTCAATCATCTTTGACGTTAAGGAAATCACTTACTGTAATGTTACAAGTGGTACGAATTTTACAATGCACATGTAGATATCTTACATCCAGATTATGCTTTCGCTTGAGCCTCCTCATAGGTGACTTTTACCAACGTAAAACTTGTGCCTTTTTAAGGAGTCCGTCACTCTACAAGGCCCTGTAGGCGTTGCATTAGTATTCTGGCTTGTGTCGCTTCCGAATGATTCTCTGTGGAAAGAGGTCAACAAATCACCCCACTGTTTAATGGGATGAAAGACTGATCCAATGAATGCTATAATAAGCCTCACGGATAGAAAAATTCCGAGTGGTGCTGAAAACAAATCGATGCCTCTCGATTGTAACGATGGTTCAAGGTCAGTTTATTGTCACATGTACCAAGGGCAATTATCAGCTGTGTGTATGGGAGTTGAGGACAGTCACCGACTGTGGTGGGTGATGGTGGATGTGTGCTGAAACGTCGAGGAATGGGTCCAACCAGAGTTAGAAGCCATCTTAACGGGTCATTGCCCCAGTGTGAAGATTTCCTCCCGACCACCATTTCAAAACTGACCCGGGCGGTACGAGGTGGAGAGACGTTATCTTCAGGTTCCAGCCACGATCTCCTAACTCCGACCACACGCAGCCTCAACAGGGTTAGCCTGGAAGCTCGGAGGTGCGATCTGCCCCGCGCAAGCAAGGAGGAAAGGTCCAGGTCGCTGCTTGGCGGCAGTTCCGTTTCCAACGCCCGACCCTCCAGTCTCCTCTCCCACAGATAGCGAGACCCGCACCTCCCCGAGACCATCACTTAGACTGAACGAACAGAACCCTCTTGACAATTCAGGGCAAAATTAAAAAGTAAAAAACTTGAAACAAAAAGAAACAAAACACAACAACAAGCGACTAGATTAGTGGGCGCCGTCACGGAGCACGGTGTCATAGGAACGTTGAAGGACTGAACACTCCCAGTTGCTTCTTCCGTCGTGAGTTTTGACCTACCGGTGGAATAAACATTTGCACCAATATAGATTCCATTTGAGTACGTTTGCTTCCGGAGACCTCTGTGGAGATTCTTGTTTGCAATGTCTACGTCCATTACGGCGAACCGCAGCGGGCCCAAGGCAGTGCTTGACAGGATGATGAGAATTCCCAGTCTCACAAAGCAGGTCTCCTCCAATTATTTGTCTTACTGGCAAAGTGTGTCAGAAAACGGGGTCCCTTCAGCGCGACCCACGTCAATCCCTTGCCACCTCCATTTTTTGGTTGCGGTTCCCTCGAGTAGAAATAATTTATTTTTGTCTTCGTTTTTTTTTTTCTCTCTCGCCCCCACCCACCCACCCACCCCCCCTCTGGGTGCTATGACGTGAGGAATAACAGGATGATGGTCACTGCCAGGAGGAACCAAGAGATCCGAAAAGTGGTGATCCCGTCGTTATTGTGATAGGGCTCGGGCGACTCGTATATCGAATCATCTGGAAGAGAGAGGAAAACAAAAAGTAAGCAATTTTAGCAACACATCCCTTTTTTAGCTCTTCCCTGTGACTCTAATGTGCGAAACGTAACAGCTTAATGGAACAAATTAAAGGAAAGGCTTTGCATTTATATGGCACTTAATCACATTGCAAAGTCCTTCATACGCAATGCACTACTTTGAAATGGTCTGGCTGTGTGTTCCTGTAGGCTGTGCGGTAAAGGCATCATTTGTGGGGAACCGCAGATTGCGGGAAAGTGTCCGTCCTCAGTCTTTGAGTTAAGTTTAGAGATACAGCGCGGAAACAGGCCCACCGAGTCCACGCCGACCAGTGATCCCCGCACTCTCACACTATCCTACAAACATTTGGGACAATTTACAATTATACCAAGCCAATTAACCTACAAACCTGTACGTCTTTGGAGTGTGGGAGGAAACCAGAGCCCCTGGAGAAAACCCACGCGGCCACAAGGAGAACGTACAAACTCTGTACAGACAGCAGCCTGAGAATGTTGGAAACTGTTTATCACTATTCTGGTTTGGTGTATATTTTATTAGAATTTATAGTTACAGTGTGGAAACAGGCCCTTCGGCCCACTGAGTCCGTGCCGACAAGCGACCATCCCTTACACTAGCGCGATCCTGCACACTAGGGACAGTGTATTTATAAAGCAGAGATTGATAGGTTCTTGATTAGTACAGGTTTCAGAGGTTAAAGGGAGAAGGCAGGAGAATGGGGTTGAGAGGCAAAGATAGATCAGCCGTGATTGAATGGTGGAGTAGACCCGAATGGCCTAATTCTGCTCTAATGACATGAACATGAGAAGTTAAACCAGGCCAGGACCCTCACGGTGAACGGTAGTAGGGCCTTGGGGAGGATTATAGAGGGATCTAAGAGTGCAAGCAGACAGATTTGTGAATGTGGCTCAGTGACGATAATTGGTGCTCTGCAGGGACACTCGGCGCAGCACGATGGAGTTGCTGCCCTACAACGCTCACAGCGCCAGAGGCCCGGGTTCGATCCTGGCTACGGGTGCTGTCTGTGCGGAGTTTGTACGTTCTCCCCATAACCTGCCTGGGTTTTCTCTGACACTCCAAAGATGTTCGGTTTCCTCCCACACTCCAAAGGCGTACAGGTTTGAGGGCTAAATGGCTTGGTAATATGAATCGTCCCTAGAGTATGGAGGGTAGTGTTAATGTGCGGGGATCGCTGGTCGGCGCAGATTCAGTGGGCCTAAGGGCCTGTTGCCGCACTGTATCTCTAAACTAAACAAAACAATTTCCAGGCCCACAATCTCTATTCATACAATAACAAAATGACTCCCGCTCATTCCAGGTGTGTTATCAAATAAATACTGATTGTCACTCCCTAGAAGGAGACATTACGGAAGGTGGTAGAAGCTTCTTATGTGGTGATTGTGTGGTGACTATTTTCGTACAGCAAAGATTTTTACTATGCCTTGTCACATGTGACAATAAAGTATTCCATTCTAATTGAAGGGTTTAAGGGGAGTCCTTAAGGAAGAGAAGGGATTTACGGAGCAAATTCTAAAGGGGCTGTCCCACTGCGGCAACCTAATTGGCGAGTTTAGAAGAGTTTAGGAGAGTTTGAAAAAATGTCATGTTGAAGACCTCCTTCAACTATGTTGAAGACCAGCTTCGACTAGCTTCGGGAAAATTGGACACCGAATAGTGGAGA
Organism: Leucoraja erinaceus; assembly: GCF_028641065.1. NCBI lineage: Eukaryota > Metazoa > Chordata > Chondrichthyes > Rajiformes > Rajidae > Leucoraja > Leucoraja erinaceus. Next base: position 28,112,195 of record NC_073405.1, on the reverse strand, counting down.
GTGAAGACGACCTCCTTCGACCTCCCTTCGACTATGTTGAAGACTATCTACGACTACCTTCGATTACTTATGAATAACATGCCGACCGACTACGACCTACTTCGAATAAACCTACGAGTAAAAAGTATCGATTTTTTCCATGGCGACCTTTCTTTACTCGCGGGCATTTTGCCACATGTTGAGGCCTCGAGTATGCGGGGACCACTCTCGAGCATGAAGGAGAGTTACAAACACCTCATAGGACCTCGTGTCGACCATGCTGTGAGTATGAGTCGAGGGCGAACACGTCTGAACTCACAGATTAGGTTGCCGCAGTGGGACAGCCCCTTAAAGCTTAGGACTTTGGCTGAGGAAAGCAGGAGGGCCATTGGTGGAGCAATGAAAGTTGTATGCTTGAGATGGCCATGGAGACTTGTACAAAAGAACAGGCCAAGCTGCAGCCTTGACTATAACAAGTGCCTTGACAACAACTAGGTACTCTAACAACATTTAAGGGGATCATGAGAGGAATAGATAGGGTGAATGCACTGAGTCCTTTACACAGAGTAGGCAAATCAAGAACCAGGGGACATATGTTTATGGTGAGATGAGAAAGATTCAATGGAAACCTGAGGGACAACTCTTTGCACTGAGGGTTGTGGGTGTATGGAACGAGCAGCCAAAGGAGGTAATTGAGTCAGGTATTGTAACAACATTAAAAAGACATTAGGACAGGTACATGTGTAGGACAGGTTTAGAGGGATACGGGGCAAATGCTGGCAGGTGGGACGAGTGTAGATGGGGCATCTTGGTCGGGCTGGGCAAGTTGGGCCGAAGGGGATCGTTTTCGTGCTGCATGACTCTATGCCTGTGGAGTCAATGGAAGCATTACCATTACTGGTGAAGGGGCTGGAGGCAGGTTGAGTTGATGAAAGAGACGGGGGTTTTTTGGCTCCTACTCTAATAAGCTCTCCGCTTCCCTCCTCCACAGAAGCACCCGCTCCATCATTCACCTTTATCTCATTATCCGGCAAAAGTTAAATGTTATTAAAAAATGTCACTGGTTATTGATAATGCTCTGCAAGCATTTAACTAGCGAGCAAATTAGTGTCAGCTTCCTCTGTTCATGAGGCATCATTAGACCAGATTCCTAGAGCACTTTTCAATGTATAATGAGAGATTAGGCTCCACGAAGGTTAGCAATTACAGTATGGTACATGTTAAAAATATTTATAGTAAGATTAAAGAAAACAGGATTTATTCCAAAGTTCAGGATTTAAAATTAGTCAGAAATCTGTTTCACTTCTTAAAAGTTTTCTCAGATGATGCAGAGGTTAAAACGGCCATTTTAATTCCAACCTAAAGACGCAGAGGAGTTCGAGTCTCAGGCAGGCCACACGAATTGTGGTTTATGAAGGGATTTTAGATTTGGCAACCTTTGATCCGATTCAGTGTTAATGCCGAGATTCAGGAAATCCCACCGATGGGTTAAGGGGAGACTCAGTGCACCTTCCTGCATGGAGCTGATTGTATGTCAGTTTTGCCCCTGTCCCACTTAAGAAACATGAACGGAAACCTCTGGAGACTTTGCGCCCCACCTAAGGTTTCCGTGCGGTTCCCGGAGGTTGCAGGTGGTTGCTGGAGGTTGCAGGTAGTGGAAGCATGTAGGGAGACTGACAAAAACCTCCGGGAACCGCACGGAAACCTTGGGTGGGGCGCAAAATCACCAGAGGTTTCCGTTCAGGTTTCCTAAGTGGGACAGGGGCATTAGAATACAGGGCAGCATGGTGGCGCAGGGGTAGAGCTGATGCCTTACTGTGCCAGAGACCCAGGTTCGATCCTGACGACGGCTGCTGTCTGTGTGGAGTTTTGGGTTTTCGTTTTCATTTTGTATGGGTTTCCTCTGACACCCCAATGATGTACAGGTTTGTAGGTTAATTGGCTTTGATAAAAACTGCAAACTGTCCCTAGTATGTAGGACATTGCTAGTGTACGGGGATCGCTGGTCGGCACGGACACGGTGGGCCGAATGTCCTGTTTCTGCGTTGTATTTTTAAGCTGAACTAAACAAGAATTCAAATTCAAGTTGATTTTTTTTAATACACTAAGTATTTTTAATGCAATTATTCAGAAGTTGTATATGATATGCCATGACAAAAATGAAAGTTTTAGGGAACATAGAGTGGCTGTGTCTCTAAACTAAACTAAATTAAAAAAAATATTTTGCAGCAAAGATTAAAGAAGAAATATATGTACATGAGAAATATTCAGGCTCTTGAGTATGCTCCATTATTCAATAAGATCATGGCTGATTGATTGATTGATTGATTGATTGATTGATTGATTGATTGATTGGCTGAAAGATACAACATGGGAACAGGCCCTCTGGCCCACCGAGTCCACGCCGACCATCGATCACCCATCCACACTAGTTTTTGTTATCCCACTTTCTCAGAGGCCAATTAACCTACAAACCCGCACCTCTTTAGGCTGTGGGAGGAAAGTGGAGCACCCGGAGGAAACCCACGCGGTCACAGGGAGAACGTGCAAACTCCGCACAGACAGCATCTGAGGTCAGGATTCAACCCGGGCCTCTGGCTCTGTGAGGCGGCAGCAGCACTACCAGTTGGGGAACCCATGGCAACCCGTCAAGATAGCTCATGGACTCGATGGGCCGAAGGGACTGCTTCCATGTTGTACCTCTAAACTAAAGCAAAGAGGCTGGTGACATGCTAGCTTGATCCGAGAGCTACAGTGAGGAATGACTATCAATCACGTTTTAGTTTAGTTTAGTTTAGAGATACAGCGAGGAAACAAGCTCTTCAGCCCACCGGGTTTGCACTGACCAACAATCGCCTGTACACTAGTTCTGTAATATCCCACTTTCGCATCTGAAACACAAGGGGGAATTTACAGAAGCCAATTCACCTACAAACCTGCACGTCTTGGGAATGTGGGAGGAAACTGGAGTACTAGGAGAAAACCCACGCGGTCACGGGGAGAACGTACAAACTCCGTGCAGAGAGCATCCGAGGTCGGGATTGAACCGAGTCTCTGCCGCTGTGTGAATGCAGTGCTGCCTGGGGCCTACGATTCAGTCGGCATTTCCCACCTGTACAAGCGGCACAGTGGCGCAATGGGTAGTACTGCTGCCTCATAGCACCAAGGACTGGCTTCTTCTACAAACTAAATGTTCCTTACACCCAGGTTGGGGCCCAGTTGTCTAGAGTGAGTTAGGGGCACATATGTTCCATTACAATTTAAATTTCTCCAAAACTAACACGAGCAATAACTTTGTATTAATATTACACTTTTTAACTTCATATTAATATTGCATTTCATCTTGCATGAACTAATTCTGCATTTTATTTTAGGATCAAAAGTCGACCATCTGATCAAGGGTCAAAGTCTCCTCACCTCACAGGGCTTGCTGGAGGAATAGCGGCCTAAACTCTCTCTCAAACCACATTGTTGAGGATTAGGCAGCCTTTAGACTTGTTTTTTGAGCTTGATTAAGGATGAATGTGGACCTCATATTCTCCCATTGAATGTAAGTGAGGTTTAGCCATCTCCTCAAACTTGGTGATTGAGCAGGGGCTCTGTCCAAGGGAGGTTATACTCCATATACTTCTTCCATTGAGGTTGAGAGGTCGCCATGCTTTCCCAAGTATTGTTGAGGATTAGAGTGTTCTAACGTTCCCCCATTCAAATTGATCCTGAGTTAGATGTTCCCACATAAACCCATGGTGAGTTTGAGAGCACCGACACTCTCCCACTGAGACCATTTGAAGGTTAGAGGGCCCTCATATTCTCCCAAATAGTGTCCCATACTGTCCCGTGGAGGGTTAGAAAGCCCTCAAACTACCCCAAATGTGCCCCGTTGTGAGTTAGAGGTCCTTCCTGCTATCCCACAGGGTTCTCCTTTGTACATTGCAGCTTGCAAGTATGAAGAAGGGTCCCGACCCATCCTATTTCTCCAAAGATTATGCCTGACCCTCCTGAGTAACTCCAGCACTTTGTGTCCATCTTTGCAGCTTTCAACACAATCCCACTATTTAATATTCTGATCTGTTTGTTTTAACACTTGATTGATTGATTGATTGATTGATTGATTGATTGATTGATTGATTGATTGATCAATAGATCATGTGATTGATCGATTGATCAATAGTTAGATTGGTCAGTTGATTGATCGATCGATCGATCAATTAATTGATTGTTTGATTAATTGATTGATTGATTGATTGATTGAATGTTTCTTTATTGTTGATTGCTACTTTATTGATTGAGTGCAACTTTATTGTCACTTGTACTTGGTACAGTGAAATTCTTTGTTTTGCATACAATACGCAAGTATGCAAATAGTCGCCGCGTGAAGGGTGCCGACAACGTTACAAAAGTATTCAATGAAGTCCCGATGGTTCTTCTTCCTTCTCCCCCCACCATCCAACACCTTCATTCATAAAGGCAAAACGAAAAAGGTACACATTAATATCCGCACATTCTCAAAGCAATGGCCGCTTATCCCCTTGGTTCGAATTGGGATGTTTAGTCGCACAAGACAAATGTCACACAATCGGTGGATCTGATGTTGGCTGATAGATCAAAAAAAAAAATCAGAAATAATATCTGAAATAAAATAATTATGCTTTGACAGTTAGGAAACAAGACATCTTAAAACTCAGCTGAACAGCCGAACCTCGTAATAATTGGAGAATACAACACAGTTACTTGTCAGCCAAGCCTTGTTGTACTCCATTATTAGAAATGGTTGATAAAGAAAGAGCAAAAAGATTATTATAAATCTAATCAATACGATTAGATTGATGCAAGTACGACCAGGATTATTGCTTTATTATCTTGAGAGGGATCAAGGAATTATAGTTCTCTTGGTGTTTAAATTGTGTCATAAAAATAACACATATTAATGATAATCACGGCTCATTTTCGATCCCACCAATCGACCCCTTTTGGTTTCTCATTCATAATTTGTATCTTGGATTTAACGTCTAACTTGGTGGCTTTTTCAAAGGTGAGCAATAAACCTGGGCGTGACATGCAGAGGAGAGGCGTATGGGGAAATGGAAGGAGGAGAGGGGGGAGGGAGGGGGACACGGGTGAAGGGAAGATGAGGCACTGTGATATTACTGACCTGAAGCTTCAACTGAACTGTTGTTTACATCGAAATCACCTTCATTCAAGCCTACTGCTTCCATACAACTGTCTAAGACAGAAATAGAAACAGTAGCTGTGTGTCAGTGTGAGGGTGATTTTCAGAGCATAGGGTTAATGAGCAGAGGGATCCTGTTTACAAGTCCCCCCGTTACTGAAGAAAACTACAGCCTTTCGAAAAAAAAAAGTTTTAAAAAAAAACATGAGGGGAAAAAGTATTATACGTTTCCCAATGTAATGGTGGAAATAACTAGCACCTAATGGACACTGTCTTTTAATCATAAAACTGTAGGGTTGCGTGAGGTTCCTCTGGTTTTAATTTTGAGATCATGAACACATCAGGCTCTGCCTTAAGCAACACTGCGAGGCCTAACTAATATCATCTGCTTAAACGTGGGCTTAAAGTGTTGTGAAACCTCGTTGTGAAACAGAGCTAGAAGCTAGCTGTTTACCTCTCTTTACAACTCAATGCTTATGTCAAGCCTGTCCTGTAGCTGAATCTGACCCTAGAGTCCTCCTGTAGAAGCAGACCATCATCTAAATACCTGCCCTTGGAAAAGCAATACCTGTACTAGAAACATAGAAAACAGGTGCAGGAGGAGGCCATTCGGCCCTTCGAGCCATTCATTGTGATCATGGCTGATCATCCCCAATCAATAACCCGTGCCTGCCTTCTCCCCATATCCCTTGATCCCACTAGCTCCTAGAGCTCTATCTAACTCTCTCTTAAATCCAACCAGTAATTTGGCCTCCACTGCCCTCTGTGGCAGGGAATTCCACAAATTCACAACTCTCTGGTGAAAAAGTTTTTTCTCACCTCAGTCTTAAATGGCCTCCCCTTTATTCTAAGACTGTGGCCCCTGGTTCTGGGCTCGCCCAACATTGGGAACATTTTTCCTGCATCGAGCCTGTCCAGTCCTTTTATAATTTTGAAGAAAATAGATACAAAGTGCTGGAGTAACTCAGTGGATCAGACTCAGGCAGCATCGCTGGAGAACATGGATAGGTGATGTTTCGGGTCAGGACCCTTCTTCCAGACAAAGAAGGTTCGCATGAGTCATAGAAGCAGAATTAAACCATTTGGCCCATCGAATCTGAACCGCCAGTCGATCATGGCTGATCTATTTTACCCTCTAAACCCCATTCTGCTGCCTTCTCCCCATAACTGACTTGAAACGTCACCCATGTGGGCTTTCTCAGGGTGCTCTGGTTTCCTCCCACACTCCAAAGACATACAGGGTTGTAGTTTAATTGGCTTTGGTAAATTGTGAAATCAAAATTGCCCCTAGTGTGTATTGGTTAATGTATGGGGTGATCGGTGGTCAGTGCGGACTCGGTGGGCCGCAGGGCCTATTTCCGTGCTGTATCTTTAAAGTCTGTAGTCTATCCATGTTCTCCAAGGATGCTGCCTGACCACTGAGTTACTCCAGCACTTTGTGTCTCCTTTCTCTTAAGCTAGCACCTGCAGTTCCTTGTTTCTACCTGTTGCATTTGCAGTTTGTTTTAATCCCTAAATGTAACATAATATAGTAACCAATAATTGCTGATCTTCATTTTTGTATTCCCTGCCTCTGGCCCAATCGATATTTGAAGGAGTAAAATACTACCTATCTTACGCTTCCTCCTTAACTCCAGTGTCTAGGCTCAAGAAACCATTCAATCTTATCTTAACAATGCTTGACTGAGTCACTTCAACCAACTCTACTCACTGGAGTTTAGAAGAATGAGGGGGGACCTCATTAAAACTTACCAAATAATGATTGGCCTGGATAGAGTGGATGTGGAGAGGATGTTTCCACTAGTGGGAGAGTCTAGGACCAAAGGTCATAGCCTCAGAATTAAAGAACGTTCCTTTAAGAAGGTGACGAGGAGGAATTTATTTGGTCGGAGGGTGGTGAATCTATGGAATTCATTGCCACAGAAGGCTGTGGAAGCCAAGTCAATGGATATTTTTAAGGCAGAGATGGATTATTGATTAGTACGGGTGTCAAGGGTTATGAGGAGCATGGGGCTAGGAGGGAGAGATTGATCATCCATGATTGAATAGCAGAATAGACTCGATGGGCAGAATGGCCTAATTCTGCTTCTTACGCTTATGAACTTGAACTCCAGACCGAGATAGCTCAAAGGGGAGGCTTCTACATCTAATACCATCAGGGACCTTATATCCAAATATAACTTCATGTTATGCAAGGTTATGGATGCCAAACAACTGTGTATTTGACGAGCTGCACATATCTCTAAATCAACTATTTTATGGTCACTATTTAGTGTAAACATCCCCCTAATCCTACTCTTGATAGCATTCAGGTCATCCATCACAGCTAACCTGATCAATTAACTGATCTTATTTTGGCACTACTGACATAAAAAAAAGGCCAGATAACATTTTGAATGGTTCTGATTAGTGCAGTTAAAGAGACTTAGTTACAGTCTGTTGAAGGGTCTTGACCCAAAACGTTGCCATCAGTCTAAAGAAGGGTCTCGACCCGAAACGTCACCTATCCCTTCTCTCTGTAGATGCTGCCTCACCCGCTGAGTTCCTCCAGCATTTTTGTCTACCTTAGTTACAGTCAGATCAGTTGTCTCATTGCAATCATCCTCATCCCTACGCAGTTTACACCATTCCCTGAACACTCCCAATATACCAAATTCATCTAAAGGTCCATTACTCATCCGGTGTTGAAATCCTACCGTCTACCGAGCTCAGTCACTGCTCAAAAAGCCCAATTAAAAAGTCAATCTCATCACATTTTGTCCTACATTTTGAGAAGAGTCCACGCTAGTCTAATCTTCCATTTCATCCCGGCTCCACTCCACCCAAGGAGCTGTGTTATTGTTATAAAAGGCCAATTTAAAAAAAAAATCTTCGTAGCAACGTATTTAATCTGGCTTTAAAATCAAAGGAATTCAGCGAAGATGAAATAAAGTGAAAGAAAATGGCAGTAGAAACAGTGAGGGAAGAAGAAATTCTAGCACAATAATTATTTCGATCTTGCGCTACTTTGGCAACTCATTGGTTTAGTAACAATTACAGTGCATGCCTGAGTGGAACAGGTAAAGTGAAGACAATGCTGCAGGCACACGTGACTTACTTGTTGGTCTGACATATACTTTTAGCTTTAAGCAGGGCTTCCCAATAATGTTAGGATGAGGAGATGCTGAAAAAGAAACAATGAGAGATGGTTAGTAGTGCTAATAAACAATTACGCTGGCCATTATAAATCATACTCCAGCGATGACTGTAAGTATCTCCGTGCTTTAGGTGTGTAGTTTCACTCTGAGCCATATTGTTGTCCAACTCACCTTTGAGACCGAAGAGAGGCACAAAATGCTGGAGTAACTCAGCGGGACAGGCAGCATCTCTGGAGAGAAGGAATGGGTGTTGCAAATTGGAGGAACAGCACCTCGTATTTAGCTTGGGCAGCTTACAACTCAGTGGTATGAGTATTGATTTTTCTAACTTCCCTTGCACTCCCTCTCCAACCCTCCCCCATCCTAGTTCTCCGACCTGATTAAATTTTACACTGCACGCCTGGTTGTCACCTTCCCCAGCTAACAACGATCTATCCCACATTTTCCTTGAACTTCATCCCCTTTGATCTTACATTTTCACACCTTCCATATCTCTTGTTTCCCTCTCCCCCGAACTCTCAGTCCGAAGAAGGGTCCCAACCCAAAACGTCACCCGTTCCTTCTATCCAGAGATGCTGGCCGAGTTACTCCAGCATTCTGGGTCTAAATTCGTCTGCACTTCCTTCCTTCACCTTTAAGACTATTGCTTCATCAGATTGCCACATTGGTTGCTGAGAAGTTGAACTATTACTGGGGAGAAAAAGAGGGAGAGGCCACCTTACCTGCTGTCCATGGAGGATATAGCAGCGCTATCCATTATGAACTAGGGCATTATAGGTTCATTATAAAACACACAGCGATATTCATCATAGACCCACCGCATCAGTCATAGTGGAGCACAACCTTTATTCATTATTAGAGCCCCACAGCACCATACATTATGGACCACATTGCTACCGAGAGCGCATCATTCTTTGTACAACCTATAGCACCATTGATTAAGACCCACTGCGCTGTACATCCGATAACATCAATTATGTGAGACCCAGTGACACCATTCATTATGGTTCCCCTGGCACCGTTCATTACGGGCCCTATCCAACTAATTATTAGAGAGCCCGCTACACCATTCATTATAACCCTTCTGTATCCCTCATTGTAGAGTACACAGCATTGTTCATATACAAAGTGTTTAAGAAGGAACTGCAGATGTTGGAAAATCCAAGGTACACAAAAATGCTGGAGAAACTCAGCGGGTGCAGCAGCATCTATGGAGCGAAGGAAATAGGCAACGTTTCGGCCCAAAACGTTGCCTATTTCCTTCGTTCCATAGATGCTGCTGTACCCGCTGAGTTTCTCCAGCATTTTTGTGTACCATTGTTCATATACACGCTGGCCTGCTCTCTATTGCACCATTCTCTAGCTACCCCATTCCACCATTAGACCTGGGCGTCACGGTGGCGCAGCGGTAGAGTTGCTGCCTCACAGCGACAGAGACCCAGGTTTGATCCTGTCCACGGGTGCTTTCTGTACAGAGTTCGTACGTCCTCGTGACTTGCGTGGGTTTTCCCTGGGTGCTCCGGTTTCCTCCCACATCTCAAAGACGAGAAGGTTTGTAGGTTAATTGGCTTTGGTAAACAAAGAAACATAGAAACATAGAAAATAGGTGCAGGACTAGGCCATTCGGCCCCTCGAGCCTGCACCGCCATTCAATATGATCATGGCTGATCATCCAACTCAGTATCCCGTACCTGCCTTCTCTCCATACCCTCTGATCCCCTTAGCCACAAGGGCCACATCTAACTCCCTCTTAAATATAGCCAATGAACTGGCCTCAACTACCTTCTGTGGCAGAGAATTCCAGAGATTTACCACTCTCTGTGTAAAAAATGATTTTCTCATCTCGGTCTTAAAAAACTTCCCCCTTATCCTTAAACTGTAACGCCTTGTTCTGGACTTCCCCAACATCGGGAATAATCTTCCTGCATCTAGCCTATCCAACCCCTTATGAATTTTGTAAGTTTCTATAAGATCCGCCCTCAATCTTCTAAATTCTAGCGAGTACAAGCCGAGTCTATCCAGTCTTTCTTCATATGAAAGTCCTGACATCCCAGGAATCAGTCTGGTGATCCTTCTCTGTACTCCCTCTATGGCGAGAATGTCTTTCCTCAAATTGTAAAGTGTCCCGAGTGCGTGTAGGATAATGTTACTGAGCGGCAATCGCTGGTCGGCACGGACTCGATGGGCCGAAGGGCCTGTTTCCGTGCTGTATCTCTAAACTAAACTAAACTAAAACTAAACCCCATAGCACCATGTCTTATAGACCATCCTTACTGATTGTACATCATTCACTGGGCACCTTATAGACTATTCACGCTCACGGCCCCTAATTATTATCAATTATAATTGATCCAATAACATCAGCTACTAGAAACACCCACCACGCCATGACACCATTACATTTCCCACTGTACCATTCATCACGTTCCCTAGAGCATTAACTAACAGACACCATACTTCACCATTCATTACAAACCACTCTGCCTCACTTGTAAGAAGGTATATGATATTAGGGTCAGCTTGGTGGCATTGTTGCCTTACAGCACCAGAAACGCCAGTTCGATCCTGACCACGGCTGCTGTCTTTACAGTGTTTGTACGTTCTCCCTGTGACCAAGTGGGTTTTCACCGGGAGCTTCGGTTTCCTTCCACATTCCAAAGAAGTACAGGTTTGTAGGTTAATTGGCTTGGCAAAATTGTGCATTGTCCCTAGTATGTGTAGGGCAGTGTTATAGTATAGGGATCGCTGGTCTGCACAGACTCGATGGGTCGAAGGGCCTCTTTTGGTGCTGTCTTACTAAACTAAAGTAAAGAAGCCCAACAGCACCAATTATTCGAGATACCATTGCCCCATTCACTAGAGAGTCCACTGCACCACACGTTGGAGACCACACTGCATCATTCCGTAAAAACGCCAAATAATTACACCCCCCCCCATCACTATTCATTATCAGATCTAAAACATAATTAATTATTGATCATACTGCACCAATCTTTATAGATCCCATAGAACCATGCATTATTGGCATGAGTAGTAAGGATGTTAAGGCTTAGGATTAGATTTATTATTTAGTTCAGTTTAGTTTAGTTTGTGATTGTCACATGTACTGAGGTACTGTAAAAAGCTTTTGTTTGCGTGCTGTCTAGTCAACACTACAGTGGGCGGCACGGTGGTGCAGCGGTCGAGTTTCTGCTCTTCAGCGACAGTGACCCGGGTTCGATCCTGACTACGGGCGTTCTCTGTATTCAGTTTGTACGTTCTTCTCGTGACCTGCATGGGTTTTCTCCAGGAACTCCGGTTTCATCACACACACACACTCCAAAGATGTACAGTTTTGTGGGTTAATCGTTTGTGAAATTTAGTTAATTTGTGAAATTGTTCCTAGTGTGTGCAGGATGGTGCTAGAGTGTGGGGAATCACTGGTCAGCACGGACTCAGTGGGCCAAAGGGCCTGTTTCCGAAACTGTACCTCTAAACTAAAGCAAACTAAACTATACCTGATTACAATCAAGCCATCCAGTGTACAGATACAGGATAACGAGTACACCATATAGTGTAAGATAACCTGAGAAAGTCTGATTAAAGATAGTTCAAATGTCTCCAATGAGGTTGGGAACTGGGTTAGGACTACACTCCAGCTGATGACAGGACCGTTCAGTTGCCTGATAACAGCACAGAGGTAGGATATACTGTGCATTAACACAATCAAGCCAAGGGCAATAGATGGAGCAAAGGGCTCATTAAGCTGGAGAGAATGCAGAGAAGATTTACGAGGATGTTGTCAGGGCTCGACACTTTGAACGATGGGGAGAGGCTAGCCAGGCTAAGACATTCCTCGGAGCACAGGAACCTGAGGCATTGATCTTATAGAGGTGTATAGGATCATGGGGTGAATGCACAGAGTCTTTTATCCAGGTTAGGGGAAATCAAGAAACAGAGGACATAGGTTTCAGGAGAGAGAAGGTTGAATAGGAATGTGAGGGGCAACTTTTTCATACAGATTGTGGTGGGTGTATGGGACAAGCTGCCAGAGGAAGTAATTGAGGCAGGGTCTATAATAGCATTTACAAGACGGATATATGGATGGGGAAGGTTTAGAGGGAAAAGTGGCCAAATGGGACTAGCCCAGATGGGGTATCATTGTCAGGTTGGGCCAAAGGGCCTGTTTCCGTCCTGTATGTCTGTACGATCTAACAGTGCAATTCATGACAGACCTCACATTGTAGACTGCACAGCACCACTATAGTCCCAGTAGTATTATTACTTACCACATCCAAGTTCTATTTACAGTACCATCCAAAATGGATCCCGCAGCGCTGTTCCTGACTGCAATGCTGACCATACAACTCAGTGCCTCACAGTCCAGCACTGCTGTAAACTCACACACCCATGCAAAAACCCTTGGTTTTGTCCATGTTGAGTGAAAGGTTGGTGCTTAGTTTAGGCTGGTTTAAATCGAAGGTAGACACAAAATGCTGGAGTTATGCCCCTGTCCCACTTAGGAAACCTGAACGGAAACCTCTGGAGACTTTGCGCCACACCCAAGGTTTCCGTGCAGTTCCCGGAGGTTTTTGTCAGTCTCCCTACCTGTACAGAGTTTTTTTCTCCCTGTGACCCACGTGGGTTTTCTCCTGGTGCTCCAGTTTCCTCCCACACTCCAAAGATGTACAGGGTTGTAGTTTGACTGGCTTTGGTATAAAACTGTAAATTGTCCCCAGTGTGTAGGAAGTGCTAGTGTATAGGTGATAGCTGGTAGGTGCGGACTCGGTGGGCCGAAGGGCCTGTTTCTGCGCTGTATCTCTAAACTAGTCCTGCCTCAATGACTACAAACCCCCTAATGAACCCCCTCATTTACTTTCTACTAATTTCCATCTATGTTCTATTTTCGTGTCTTACTTTGATACAATAACCTCAGTTTATCTTATCTATACTATTTAATATTTTATGTAATTTGATGAGACATTCACCGAGAACATCTCTTTTCAAAATAATAGCTTTAATAATAGAACCATTGAAATATGAGCAACTAAAGATTGGAAACCTTAGTGTAATTGCTTATATTTATTAAATATTTAACATTCTAAATTACCCATTTCATAATTCCTCTCTTTAATTCTGGAATAGCTTCAAATAAAAATCTTTCTTCCATTTTTTCCTCCCTCAATTTTATCCTCTCCATCGGTTGTGGTGCTGTTGGTGATGCTAGCTACCCCTCATCCCCCCACTCCCCATTCCGTGCGGTAGAGTTGCTGCCTCACAGCGCCAGAGACTTGGGTTCGATCCTGACCACGGGTGCTGTCTGTACGGAGTTTGTACGTTTTCTCCCCGTGATGCTCCCTCATCTCTTCCTGTGCCTTACCTGACTTGCATTTATCCCCTCCACTACCCCTTCCCTTACATAAAGCAGAATATGACAGACTTTTAAACGGGGGGGGAGGAGAGAGAGAGAGAGAGAGAGAGAGTGGAGGTAGAGAGAAAGAGGGTGCAGAGGGAGGAGGGAGGAAGAGGGTAGAGAGAGTGAGGGAGGGAAAAGAGAGAGTGTGGGAAGAGAGAGAGTGTGGGAAAGAGAAAGATAAAGAATGTGAGAAAGCTGGAGAGAGTGAGAGAGAGGGGGAGAGGGAGAGAGAAAGAGGAGGACAGAAAGGGGTTAGAGAGAGGAAGGGAAGGAGAGGAAGAGAGCGAGTGAAAATGGAAAGGGAAAGAGAGACAGTGAGGGAGGGATGGATGGAGAGAGAGATCCAGGAAGAGAGAGAGAGAGAGAGAGAGAGCTGGAGCTGTTGTGGCCATGATAAGATGATGTGTGAATTGACTGAATGGTAGAGCATGTTTGAAGACCCCACTATCCTCCTCTAGCTTTGGCTTCTTACGTTCCAACCACAAACAATCAACGTCATCATTTTGAGAAAATAAGAAAAAAACAAAAAAATATAAATCATTAACATATAACATATAGCCATATAACAATTACAGCACGGAAACAGGCTATCTCGGCCCTACAAGTCCGTGCCGAACAAATGTTTTTTCCCCTTAGTCCCACCTGCCTGCACTCATACCATAACCCTCCATTCTCATCCATATGCCTATCCAATTTATTTTTAAATGATACCAATGAACCTGCCTCCACCACTTCCACTGGAAGCTCATTCCACACCGCTACCTCTCTGAGACAATTAAAAAAAAATGAAAAAGCAAAAAGAAAGCTGACCATTGCCCTTCCAGTTAGGAATACCCCATTGTAAAGGGGATTGTAATCACCTGTAGGACTGGCCAAACGTACAGGGACAAAGAGAGTTTTTGTTGCATGCCTATCCCTGATAGACTTCCCAGACATACATTGTGTCTGCATGTGGCTCGTTGTTGCATGTTAAGGAGAAACCAAATGTGTTAGAACAGCTAGAAGCCACGGGAAAGGGCCTGTCCCACTGTACGAGGTAATTCAAGAGCTCTCCCGAGATAAAACAAAAATCAAACTCGTGGTAAGCACGTAGAATGTACGTAGCGGGTACGTCGGAGCTCGGGACGTCTCTTAGCGGCTCGTAACGCTAACGGCAGGTACTCGGGAAACACGTTAAGCTCGTGAAGATTTTTCAATATGTTGAAAAATGTCCACGAGTGCCCCGAGCAGCTACGAGTGGCTATTACCATAATTCTCCGAGTTCGAATCAGGGGAAACTCGGAAGAACTCTTGAATTAGCTCGAACAGTGGGACAGGCCCTTTAGTATAACTTTGCCCATTAGAACTGGTACAATAACTTTTTGGACTTTCAGGCTTTAGACTTTAGAGAAACAGCGTGGAAACCGGTCCTTTGGCCCGCCATGTCCGCAGCGACCAGCGATCCGCTCCGACCAGCGATCACCCCGTACACTACTTCCATCCCCCCGATTCTCAGTCTGGAGAAGGGTCTCGACCCGAAACGTCACCTATTTCTTTTCTCCAGAGATTCTGCCTGACCCGCTGAGTTGCTCCACATTTTTGTGTCTCACTTCTATCCGACACATTAGTAGCAATTTACAGAAGGCAAGAATTTCATGGTCCTATCTGGGACACATGACAATAAACTCTCCTGATTTGACAATTCACCTACAGACCTGCTCGTCTTTGGAGTGTGGGGGGAAACCGGAGCACCCAGAGAAAACCCACGCGGTCACAGGGAGAACGTACACACTCTGTATAGTCAGCGCCCGTGGTCAGGATCGAAACCCGGGTCCCTGTCATTGTAAGGCAGCAACTCTACCGCTGCGCCATCGTGCCATCGACCCGGGGCCGATGACTTAAAGGAATAGGTGCAGATTTATACTGAAGGAAATTTTAAATCTTAACCACCTTGGTAAAAACAGGTGCATCTCATTTCCCTCCTGGACACAATATGGATGGTCTTGGTGGTTTAAGGCAGAGCAGAAGTGAGACGGCTTGCATATTTATACAACGCTTTCGAATTGACAAGAGTCCAACGAAAAGGTCATGTAACAACGACCTTGGAAGCAGTGAGATGAAACTTGACGTGTTGCATTCACTGCGGCAAAGTGACATGGTGTACGGCTGGAAATGGGTTAAAGTATTTGTGAATTCTGAAAGGATTTGGTGCAGATGTCAATCTCTGGCTAAACCGTGTGCATTGGACCTCAACAGGGGGAGAAAAAGGAGAAGGAACAAAGCAAGGCAAGAGTGCACTCATCCAGCGAGACCAGATGCATTTAGTTTTTGTCCTTCGCGTTGCTTTGTAGTCGCTTGGGATGTCTGTAAGAACAGGTCTGATAGACACCGTCTTTGTCCGGAGATAAGGGAGTTGCTCTCTCTGTCTGGTTCTGGGGCAGAGCAGCACAATGTAGCTGGATGGAAATTCAGGTTCCTCTTACTGAATGAGGTTGGATGTCTTAAAGGCGTATGTATGCCCCTCGGAGGGCGTTCAACGTGAGCAATGTACTGGGGGGGGGGGGGGGGGGGGGATCCACCAGCTGCTTTGTATTGTGGCCGCTGGCAGGACTTCTCCGTGTTCCCACAAACAAGATGCCCGTGAGAGCCATTTTGTTTCTCCCCTTTGACCAGAATGAACAACCGGAATGTCAAAGGTCAATCCCCTCTTCAAAGAGTTGCCGCCGATCGAACCGCGACGCTTCAAATTCATTCGACTCCCCGACTTTGTAGGGGCAGCGGGGAATTTACATGAGGAGCGGGCCGCAGTGGGTCAACCACAGTCCATATCTGTGACACGAACTCTTTAGAAAAAAAACAGGTTAATGTCTAAAACAATGTATAGTGGAGGAGTGGATGCCATTCAAATATAGGTGAGACTTTATATACTTATAGCAACAGACTCTACTTTCATGATAGCCTTGTCTCCATCATGCTAACGTTTAACTATGGTCCAATTAAAACTTCTGTGAGCTGATTCTATACGTATTTAATGACAAGCTGAACAATGAGTGTTTAAATTAGTGGTGCAGCGGAGAAACAGGCCCATCGCCTCACCGGGTCAACGTTGACCATCGATCGCCTGTAAACTGGACTAAAGGGCCTGTCCCACTTTCACAACCTAATTCACGACCTCTGCCGAGTTTGCCCTTGGCTCACACTCGCAGCATGGTCGTCACGAGGTCGTAGGAGGTCGTAGGTAGGTCGCAGCAGGTCGTGATGCTAGTCGTAGGTACTCGTGGCATCAAGTAGGTCGGGGCGTTTTTTCTAGCATGATGAAAAATGTCCACGAGTAAAAAAGGTCGTGAATTAGGTCGTGAAAGTGGGACAGGCCCTTAATAGAGTCATAGAGTGTGGAAACAGGCCCTTTGGCCCATCGAGTCCATGCTGAGCATTGATCACCTCTACACTGGAATCATAGTCATACAGTGTGGAAACAGGCCCTTCGGCCCAAATTGCCCACATTGACCAACATGTCCCACCTACACTAGTCCCACTTGCCTGCATATGGCCCATATCCCGCCATGTCCGGTTATTCCACTTCTGCATCTTGTCAGGTAACTTGAACGCACAGAAACGAAGGAGGCTGCAAATAGTGGTAGATATTGCGGACTCTGACCTCCCCACCATCGAAGGGATCTACAGCAAGCGTTGCCTCCGAAAAGGCTGCTGATATCATCAGATACCTACACCACCCTGGCCACGTTCTCAGTTCACTTCTACCATCGGGAAGAAGGTGCAGGAGCCTGAAGACTGTGACCTCCAGGTTCAAGAACAGCTTCATCACAGCAACCATCAATGTCTGGAACACTGCATAAGACTAACCTCAGCAACTACGATCAACTACGGACTTTGCTTTGGTTGCACTACAGACTTAGGTTTTGTTCTTGTATAGCTGATTATTAATTTGTAGCATTATTGATTACTGTATCGTTATTTGTTATTGCATTAATGGGCTTGCAAAGCTGCAGTAAGAATGTCTTTGTTTTGTTGGCAGATCCATACACCAACTAAACTCCTCTGGCTCTCTGTCTGAAGAAGGGTTTTCGGCCCGAAACGTTGACTATTTCCTTCGCTCCATAGATGCTGCTGCACCCGCTGAGTTTCTCCAGCACTTTTGTCTACCTAGTATTTTTTAGTTTAGTTTAGAGACACAGCGCGGAAACAGGCCTTTGGCCCAGAGTCCGTGCCGACCAGCGATCACCTGGGACACCAACGCTACCCTACACACGAGGGGCAAGTTACAATTCTACCAAGCCAATTAGCCTACAAACATGTATGTTCTTTAAGGAGAACGTAGAAACTCCGTACAGTCAGCACCCGTAGTCGGGATCGAACCGGGGCCTCTGGCGCTGTTGGCCAGCAACTACCACTGTGCCACCATGCCGCCTGAGGTATCTGTTATTTACCTCACTCCTCCTACCATCTCCGCTTTGTAAACAACCCTCCGCGCCCCTCCAATTCTGAGGAAGGGTCTCCAACTCAGAAGGTCGACCGGTTTCTCTTTCCGCAGATGTTGCTTGACTGGCTGTGTTCTTCCAGCATTTCTGTACTTGGTACTATTATGGCACAATTTTGAATGAATAGTCTGTTTCTCTGCAGCAAATTCAACACAGTATGCAGTGCCACGTTTGTGTTACTTGGTCTGTTTCGAGTTTTGATTGATCTAATCATTGCCAGATCAAAGTTGCATTAAGAATATTGGTTCAAGTTATATAATGCATTGCGATAAAAAAAAATCATGACAGCTGTTATTTCATTACACATTGCAGAAATATGTATCAATAAAACATTGAAATGGCATTATTACACGCAATGAGTATTTTATGCCAGATTGTTGCATATCTTTGTAAATTAAGTTCCAAATGATCAAACTGTCTCTTTAATGTCTGGATAATGAATGGCTCCATTGATGAGGCTCTTTATTTAGTTTGGAGAGAAAATATGCAATTTCTCAATAAATCCGTTGATATCTTTTCTTTCATTTTGATTTCAACAGGGTTGAGGGATGTTTTTCATGTTAATAAGTGATAGGAGCAGAATTAGGCCATTCGGCCCATCAGGTCCACTCTGCCATTCGATCAAGACTTATCGATGTCTCTCTCCTAACCCCATTCTCCTGCCTTCTCCCCATAACCCCTGACACCCGTAGTAATCAAGATTCATACTATCTCTGCCTTAAAGATATCCATTGACTTGGCACTGAATTCCATAGATCACACACCCTCTGGCTAAATATATTTCGCCTCATCTCCCTCCTAATGAAACATCCTTAAATTCTGAGGCTCTATATGACCTCTAGTCCTAGACTCTCCCACTAGTGGAAACATCCTCTCCACATTCACTCTATCCAGGCCTTTCACAATTCGGTTTTAGTTCTGAGCGATCAGGCATTGACCACCTCAGGTCCCTGCCGTTAAAGGGGTCAGTCATACTGCCTCCACCCTGCCTGACGCGGAGCCTGAATGTGGGCTCCCCCTTGTGCCTCACACAGCATGAATTCCACAGTGGAGCAGGTCACAAGATTCAGGCACCAGACAGCTATTCAGCGTCATAATCTTACAGGTCACATATGCAGCAAATGACTTTGAAGATTTCATTATGAAAATCAGAAGGACATTGGCAATGGATATCTGTGCATCGGGCCTGGGTACATGGCGGGCGATACAGTGCGATGAAAATCAATTACTTACGGAGGAGAAGCATAATTGTAATCATTTCTTTTTCATATTCTTTTAGTTTAGTTTAGCGAAACAGACCCTTCGGCCCTCTGAGTCCGTGATGGACAAGGGAAGGCTGAAAAGCATAATGGGCCTGTCCCACTTTGGCGACTTTTTAGGTGACTGCCGGAGACTGTGCAGTCGCCACATGTTGGCGGGTGGTTGCCGGGGAGTCGCCTTCATGGTCGTGAAGAGTTCCCGCATTCTGGGAACTAGTCGCGGCCTCATTATGGTCGCCACAAATTTTTCAACATGTTGAAAAGTTAGCGGCGACTAGAATGAAGCCACCGTGGAGAGTAGCGAGAATTCTCGTGCCGTAGGTGGGTTGCCAGGAGGTGGAAGGTTCTGGTAGGTTCTTGTAGGTTGTAGCTGGTGCTGACCGGTGAATTTCATTGGCGCATTGGGAAAAAAAACGTAAGCTGTAGTTTTCAGAACCAAGGATAACCAACCGGTAAATGTCTGCCGAGCTTCACAGCCGTGTATCTCTGGCTTCCTAAAAGTTGTCTCCACTCCTTCTCCCCCCACTCTCCCCTCTCTTTTAACGGACTTACCGTGCAATGTGTAATTACAGCGCCAACCTTCCTGAACATCGCGGTGTGTGTCTGTATCACCTTGGCTTTGCACCGTGTGAATTTCAGACAGCGCTCCCCCCGCTTGCCCTGTCTCCCGCCTGCGACGTGTGTGTGTGCGTGTGTGCGTGTTGCACTCTGACAGTCGCCGTTCCAGTTGCCGGTTTTTCAAGGCGGCTGCCGGCAACTTGACCGTCGCCGGTAGCGGCCAGAAAAGTCGCCCAAGTGGGACAGGCTCAGAGGTCTGTCTCCAGCTCTGAGGTTGAAACCATGTACTCAATACTCTCACTGATTGTTTATTTGTTATTTACAATTACCATTTCTTCAACACTAATTGGTTTTGATGTTGGCCCACTTAATCAATGAAATAATTAAATGACATGGAATTAGGGGGAAAAAAAGAATGTCGTGTCCTACACGTAACCTTAAAGCACTTCCAGCTGCTGATATACAGTGCCGTTGCTTTACGAATGCAGGGAACACACAGATTCATTTATGCACATCAAGGGGGAACCTCATTGAAACGTACAGAATAGTGAAAGGCTTGGATAGAGCGGGTGTTGAGAGGATGTTTCCACCGGTGGGAGAGTCTAGGACTAGAGGCCATAGCGTCAGAATTAAAGGATGTTCGTTTAGGAAGAAGATGAGGAGGAATTTCTATAGTCAGAGGGTGGTGAATCTGTGGAATTCTCTGCTCCAGAAGACTGTGGAGGCTGTCAGTGGATACTTTTAAGGCAGAGATAGATAGATTCTTGATTAGTACAGGTGTCAGAGGTTATGGGGAGAATGGGGTTTGGAAGGAGAGAGGTCAGCCATGATGAAATGGTGGAGTAGAATTGATGGGCAGAATGGCCATCCCTTATGGCCTTAAGTTCACTCAATAGAATTGTACAGCATAAAAACAGGCCCTTCGGCCCATCATTGCCCATGCTGATTCTTCTGACAATCTGCAGCAAACCCATTTGCCCAGATTAGGTGTGTACATAATGCTTTGCCTATCCACGTGCCTGTCCAATGCTGTCTAACAGTAACAACTATATCTGATTCCACCTTACCCACAGTGGGTGGTGGGAATATGGAAGGAGCTGCCAGAAAAGGTAGGAGGTATCTGCTGTGTCCGTAGTTCTCAGTGTGGACTCCTATATATCGGCGAAACCAAGGTTGTGGTGGAAGGACAATATCCCGGTTGGAGGTCAGTGACTAGTGGAGCTCCGTTGGGATCTGCCCTGGGGCTGACATTGCGTATAAGAGCCAGGGAGTCATGATGCATTTTTGGTTAGGCTGCATTTGGAGTATTGCATGCAGTTTTGGTCGCCCCATTTTACAGGAAGGATGAGGAGGCTTTGGAAAGGGTGCAGAGGAGGTTTTCCAGAATCATGCCTGGATTTGGGGGTGTTAGCTAGAGGGAGAGGTTGGGTAGACTTTGGTTTGTTTTCTCTGCAATGCCCTTAACCATCCATCTGTGGGATTAGTCACATTAGGCCAGAACAGGCAAGGCAGGCAGATTCCCTCCCCATTATAACTTAAATTGGGCAGATGGACTTTTAGGACAATCCACTGGCTTCTCAGTCTTTAGACGTCAGAGATACAGCATGGAGAGAGGCCCTTCGGCCCACTGAGTCTGCGCTGACCAGCACTATCATTCACACATGGGACAATTTAGCCAATTAATCTACTAACCTGTACGCCTTTGGAGTGTGGGAGGAAACCGGGGCACCTGGAGAAAACCCACGGGGTCACAGGGAGAACGTACAAACTCCATACAGACAGCAGTAGTCAGGATCGAACCTGGGTCAGACAGCAACTCTACCGTTGCGCCACTGTGCCGCCCATATATTTAGTACGTTTGAGTTTGAGTTTAGCTCATTGTCACGTGTACCGAGGTACAGTGAAAAGCCTTTGACCACTCAGCGGAAAGACAAGACATGATTACAATCGAGCCGTCCACAGTGCACAGATACAGGATAAAGGGAATAACGTGAATAACATATGGAGCAGATTCTCCGGCAGAGTGGAGTGCAGGCTACATCCCACAGCTAAATGACTTTTGCTATCTCCTTCACACTTCCCTTCATTAATCTCAGGCCCAAGTATCTCCCCAATTGCGGCAACTCTGATGTTACCTGATGCCCGTTCCCTATCAAGACAGACAGGAGCTGGCTCCCAACAGGTTTAATTTAAAAACTCGCTGATTAAAACTTAATTTGAATATTACTTCCAGATTAATTATTCTTAAAATAATAACCGCTTCAGTGTTTGGAGCTGGAAGAGGGGACAGCGAGCTCATTAAAACATAAAGCGGAAAGGCAATGGTTTAATCAGCTCAGCAGCCCCTGATCTCATCATCAGACATATTGGGACATTATGGCCATTAGCGGGGAAGTTGTGATGTAGCTATTGAACTGTGGTGGGACAGCTTGTACAGAAGCACAAACTATTACCATGCATTAACATCCATTCTCTCGGCAAACAGGATTAAAAAGCCGACTAACTAATCTGTACATGATTATTCTGACTGTGAGAGTGTCAAGGCACTGCATTAAGCTTGGTGGAGAATAATTTGCCAGTTCAAGTCTTAGTTTATGAAATTTACATTGACTTCATTATTTGTTCTTGGATATGTCATGTTCAGCAATTTTTCCTCATCCCTGTCTGTGTCCAGGGTAATCAGCAGTAAGCACATTGTTGATACTGTGTCATATATTGTGCGGCACGGTGGCGCAGCAGTTGTGTTGCTGCCTCACAGCGCCAGGGACCCGGGTTCGATCCTGACCGCAGGTGCTCTCTGTAACGGAGTTTCTACATTTTCCCCGTGACCTCGTGGGCTTCCTGCGGGTGCTCCGGTTTCCTCCCACACTCTAAAGACGTGCAGGTTTGCAGGTTAATTGGCTTCCGTAAAATTGTAAATTGTCCCTAGTATAGGAGAGTGCTAGTATGTGGGGTGATCGCTGGTCAGCACGGACTCTGTGGGCTGAAGGGCCTGTTTCCACGCTGTATCTCTAAAGTCTAATCTAGATAAGCCAAATTGGGTAAGAAAGAGATTCCCTTCCCTGACGGAGACAAGGAACATTGATCCTGTAGTTTCAAGGTTATCTTTACAGATAATAGCCTTTAAGATTAAAAATGCATTTTTATGGTTGAACTTAAGATGCTCATAGTCATTAATTGGTAGCCCTATTATTTAATCAGTTGGATTTGTTCATTGGCACGTGATAAGGATACCATTGGTGGGCAGCACAGTGGTGCAGCGGTAGAGTTGCTGCCTTACAGCGCCAGAGAGCCGGGTTTGATCCTGACTACGGGAGTTTGTACATTCTCCCCGTGACCTGCGTGGGTTTCCTCAAAGACCTTTGGTTTCCTCCCACACTCCAAAGACGTACAGGTTTGTAGGTTAATTGGCTTGGTGTTCATATAAAAAATCGTCCCTAGTGTGTGCAGGGCAGTCTTATTACGCGAGGATCGTTGGTCGGTACGGACTCGGTGGGCCTGTTGGGCCTGTTTCTGCGCTGTATCTCTAAACTAAACTAAACTAAACCACTTGGCCCACCACGTTATGGGCACATCTGAAATTCTCATATCTGATATTCTCTGTCGTACAGGAGGTCACGTTAAATATTTACCAGCAGTTAATTAACAATATCAGTTTACGATGTTTTCCTGTAGCATTCGCTGGACGGTGCGGGGAGTCCTGATAGAAGAATATCAAATTAAGAGCAGCACTCATTCACTCATCACTTGCCTCATCCATACCATCGCCTCCCCAGGTACTTTCTCCTGCAACCAAAAGAGATACGTTGATAAGTTCAAATGTCCAAGGAGCAGAATCAGGCCATTTGGCCCATCAAATCTACTCCTTGGTGAAAACCCCTATAGACACAATCAACTCCAATGAGCCTCCACCCACAGCGGGGCTCGGAGCAGCTTATAAACCACTCCATCTGGAGAGAGCATGAACATAGAATTGTCTCCAATTATTAATTATAGGATTTGTCCTTTCCCAAATTCACTAAAAATTAAAGCTCGCACATTTTCATAGAGCTTGATAGATACAAGAACAACAAGGGCTGAAGAAGGGTCTCGACCCAAAACATCACCCATTCCTTCTCCCCAGAGATGCTACCTGTCCCGCCTGTCTCCAGCTTCTTGTGTCTACCTTCAGCTAAATTTCTGCTGCACTCCCAGTTTAGAGTAATCCACGCTGTTTTATTTTAACCAGGCCAATACTTTATTTTCCGTTTCACAAATGCAGGCAGCTCAAGAGGAAGATAGGTGTGGGTGCTTCATACCTTCATAAGTCAGAGGAGCGGAATTAGGCCATTCGGCCCACCAAGTCTACTCTGCCATTCAATCATGGCTGATCTATCTTTATCTCCCAACCCCATTCTCCTGCCTTCTTCCCGTAACCCCTGACACCCGTACTAATCAAGAGTCTGCAAGAAGGAACTGCAAATGCTGGCTTAAACCAAAGGTAGACACAAAATGCTGGAGTAACTCAGCAGGACAGGCAGCATCTCTGCAGAGAAAGAATGGGTCGAGTCCCTTCCAAATCAAGAATCTGTCAATCTCTGCCTTAAAAATATCCATTGACGGCCTCCACAGCCTTCTGTGGCAATGAATTCCACAGATTCACCACCCTCTGACTAAGGAAATTTCTCCTCCTCTCCTTTCTGAAAGTACGTCCTAGTATTCTGACGTGATGGTCTCTGGTCCTAGACTCTCCCACTAGTGGGAACTTCCTCTCCACATCCACTCCTGAGAGAGTGAGGTATCTAGAGGTATCTAGTTTACATAACTCTCCGTAAATATAACTCTAGCTTCACTCTCCCTTGACTCCCAGTCTGAAGAATGGTCTCATCCCGAAACGTCACATTCTTTTCTCTGGAGATGTTGCCTGACCCGCTGAGTTCCCCCAGCATTTTGTGAGTACTCTCAGTGTAAACTAGCAATTGGAGTCTCTTGTTACACATATAGACATCTTTGATTAAGAAAGGTATGTTTACTTCTTCACAGAAGGATGCAAATTGCCAATTCCTCTTCTCCTTGGACCAAATGACAACTCAGGCCATTTCAAGTGGACAGTCAAGAAACAACCATGTTGATCGAAACCATTGATTCCTTTTCCCTCACCTTCGTCAAGATGAAAGAATTGCCGCATTGGGCTTCACAGTTAGAGTATTGAGTACAGAAGTTGGGAGGTCAAGTTAGACAATAGACAACAGACAATAGATGCATGAGTAGGCCATTCGGCCCTTCGAGCCAGCACCGCCATTCTATGTGATCACGGCTGATCATCCCCAATCAGTACCCCGTTCCTGCCTTCCCCCCATATCCCCTGACTCCGCTATTTTTAAGAGCCCTATCTAGCTCTCTCTTGAAAGTATCCTGAGAACCTGCCTCTACCGCCCTCTGAGGCAGAGATTTCCACAGACTCACCACTCTCTGTGAGAAAAAGTATTTCCTCGTCTCCGTTCTAAATGGCTTACTCCTTATTCTTAAACTGTGTCCCCTGGTTTTGGACTCCCCCAACATCGGGAACATGTTTCCTGCCTCTAGCGTGTCCAAGCCCTTAACAATCTTATATGTTTCAGTTGCAGTTGTATAAGGCATGGATGAGGCAGCATTTAGAGTGTCGTGTTCAGTTCTGGTCACCATGTTACAGGAAAGGATGTTGTCAAGCTGGAAAGGGTGCAGGAAAGATTTACGAGGATGTTGACAGCTCTTGAGGGCCTGAGCTATGGGTAGTGGTTGAGCAAGCCAGGACTCTGTTCATTGGAATGCAGGAGGATGAGGGGTGATCATATAGAGGTGTATAAAATCATGAGAGAAATGGATTGGGTAAACGCTCAGAGTCTCTTGCGCAAAGTAGGGGAATCAAGCACCGGAGGACATAGGTTTAAGACGAGGGGAGAAAGATTTAATAGGAACCTGAGGGGTAACTTTTTCACACATAGAGTGGTGAGTGTATGGAACGAGCTGCCAGAGGAGGTAATTGAGGCAGGTACTATCGCAACATTTAAGAAATATTCAGACAGGTACATGGATAGGCTAGGTTTAGGGGGATATGGGCCAAACGTAGGCAGGTGTGACGAGTATAGATGGATCATGTTGGTCGCTGTGGGCAAGCTGGGATGAAGGGCCTATTCCCACACTGTATGAATCTATGACTCTAAAGGGGCCTTCCCATTCAGCTGGGAGTGCATTAAAGTCAAGCAAAGCCTGACGGGGGTTAAATATGCTTCAATGATGAAAACCAAACCAGAGAGGTTCTGGCTTCATTAATTTAATAAACAGGTACAAATTTAAGAAGAAAGGCTCATCTGACTGTTTTATAGTGTGTGCAGCCTTTAGAGAAAACAAAGCAGAGGATCTGTAAATCATAAGAAAGAAATGAGAGGTTGCAGGCTGACAGCTGGGCTTATAATACACAACGACATATATCAAAACTAATTATTCCACATAACAGATCTTACCCAGCAATGCTGTATTGGTATTTTAAATGTTCTCTACAGCATCCAGTTCATCCCGTATGAAAACATATATCACAGGGTGGCACGGTGGTGCAGTGGTAGAGTTGCTGCCTCACAGTGCAGGAGACCCGGGCTCAATCCTGACTATGGGTGCTGTCGGCACGGAGTTTGTACGTTCTCCCCGTGACCGCGTGTGTTTTTCCAGGGTGCTCCGGTTTCCTCCCACATTCCAAAGAGGGGTGCAGGCTTGTAGGCTAATTGCCTTCTGTAAATTGTCCCCAGGGTGCAGGATATCACTAGTGCATGGGGTGATCGCTGGGCGGTGCGGACTGGGTGGGCCAAAGGGCCTGTTTCTGCACCCTACCTCTAAACCAATCTAAATTAAACAGTGTATGTTTGATACATTTAGAATAATTTATCTTAATATTACAAAATTCCATTGGACATAATTATGCCTTCCCCCTCTGATGATTGACGACAGGGTCAGTAATGCAAACCAAACAGTTGACTCCTCATAAAGCTTGATTTGTGCCGTGCTTTTGAAGTGGCGGAGGTGTGTTGCATGCCAGGTTTGCATCTACTGCATTGAAACTGGGAACTAGGCCATGGACAGGGCCGGGAGGGCTGCAATTGATTATCAGGAACAACTCGTTTCAATAGGCGAGAAATCGCTGTTGTGTTTTCAATTAACACGTTGTGACTTAACCCTTTGAGAAATGTTTGCATTGTTAACCGCGAATTGGGACAAGCAGCCAGAAGCCTTTGATGGCTTGTGTAGGAAGGAACTGCAGATGCTGCTTTCAACCGAAGATAGACACAAAAAGCTGGAGTAACTCAGCGAGTCTTTAATCAGAGTTCACTGGGATTTACCTTGCACTAAACGTTATTCCCTTTGTCATGTATCTGTACACTGTGGATGGCTTGATTGTAATCAGCTATAGTCTTTCCACTGACTCGTGAGCATGAAATAAAGGCTTTTAACTGTACCTCTGTACAGTGAAAATGAACTAAACTAAACCAAACATTTCGGTCCCTTCAATGGTGGGGGGGTCACTCCCCGTGGTGGATTGGCCAGTGTTCACCACTATTTGCAATCTCATAAGGTCATAAGTGATAGGAGCAGAATTAGGCCATTCGGCCCATCAAGTCTACTCTGCCATTCAATCATGGCTGATCTATCTCTTCCTCCAAACAACATTCTCCTGCCTTCTCTCCATAACCCTTGACACCCGTTCTAATCAAGAATTTATCTAAGTCCGCCTTAAAATTATCCATTGACTTGGACTTCCCTGACCTTTGTGGCAAATAATTTCACAGATTCACCACCCTCTGACTAAAGAAATTCCTCCTTATCTCCATCCTAAAGGAACGTCCTTTAATTCTGAGACTTTGACCTCTAATCCTGGACTCCCCCACTAGTGGAAACATCCACTATATCCAAGCCTTTCACTATTTCATAAGTTTCAATGAGGTCCCCTCTCATTCTTCTAAGCTCCAGTGAGTACGGGCTCAGTGCCTTCAAATGACCATCATATGTTAACCCACTCATTCCAGGGATCATTCTTGTAATCCTCCTCTGGACCCCCTCCAGAGCCAGCAACATCTATGGAGAAAAGGAATATGTGATGTTTTGGGTCGAGACCCCTCTTCAGGCTGAGAGTCAGGGGGGAGGGGAACAAGAGGTATAGATGGTAATTAGGACAAATGAATGGAAGATATGCAGAAAGCAACGATAAACAAGGACAGTCTGAAGAAGGGTTTTGGCCCGAAACGTTGCCTATTTCCTTCGCTCCATAGATGCTGCTGCACCCGCTGAGTTTCTCCAGCATTTTTGTGTACCTTCGATAATCAAGGACATGTGGAGCCCACAATGGTCCATTGTTGGCTGTGGGATAAGTGATAAGGAGTCAGTGGAACTGAACAAGATGACAGTAAAACCAGTATGATGACTAGGATGGGGGAAGGACTGAGAGAGAGGGGATGCAAGGGTTACTTGACGTTAGAGAAATCAATATTCATGCTGCTGGGTTGTAAGCTGCCCAGGCGTAATATGAGGCGCTGTTCCTCCAATTTGCATCGGACCGCACTCTGATACTGGAGGAAGCCCCGGACAGAAAGGTCAGTATGGGAATGGGGGGGGGGGGGGGGGGGCGAGGGGGGGGGAGTTAGAGTGTTTGGCAACCAGGAGAGTGCGTAGGCCATGGCGGACTGGGCGAAGGTGTCTGATGGCTTGTTTGATAGAATTACTACTTGATCTAAGTCAGAAGCAGGAACGCCTCAGTTCAATCCCAGGTCTCTGTTGAGTTATGGAGTTATGGAGACACAAGGAACTGTAGACGCTGGCTTACAGCTCCTGAGTTATGTTGGACGAGTCGCACCCCGGCCACAGATGCGCCGTGGAAAGCACTTAATCACCCGTTCACTAGTTCTATGTTATCCCAGTTTTGCATTCTACACGCTAGGGGTAATTAATACAAGCCAATTAACCTACAATCCTGCACGTCTTCGGAGAGTGGGAGGAAACCGGCGCACCCAGAGAAAACCCACGCAGTCACAGGATGTACATCCAAGCTCTGTACAGACAGCACCCGTAGTCAGGACCGAACCTAGGACTCTACCAGCTATACCACTGTGCCGCCCATAAACCAAATTATATCTCCCCTCTGTCTGTGCATCCAAAGTTTAGTTTAGTTTATTGTCACGTGCACCGAGGTACAGCAAAAATCCTTTTGTTGCGTGTTATCTAGTCTGCGGAAAGACAATACATGATTGCAATTGAGCCATAAACAGTACAGATACAGGATAAAGGGAATAATGTTTAGTACAAGATAGAGTTCAGTAAAGTCCAATTAAATTTAGTCTGAGGGTCTCCAAAGAGGTAGATAGTAGCTCAGTACTTTTCTCTACTTGTGGTAGGGTGGTTCAGTTGCTTTCAACAGCTCGGAAGAAACTATCCCCGAATCTGAACGTGAGCATTTTCATCCTTCACTATCTCTTGCCCGATGGGACAGGATGGGTGCCACTCATCCTTGAAGATGTTGGTGACCTTGCCGAGGCAGCGTGACGTGTAGATGGAGTCCATGGAAGGGAGGTTGGTTTGCTATGGTGGTCTAGGCTGTGTCCTCAATTCTCTGCAATTTACTTGCGGTCTTGGATGGAGCTGTTCCCAAACCATGTTGTGAAGCATCTTGATAAAATACATTGCACGGGGCATCTGTAGAAGCTGGTGAAAGTTGCTGGAGTCATGCCCCCCAACTACCGAAGCCATGCTGTGATGTATCCGGATAAAATATTACAAATAATGTACATGAACATTATGACCTAAGGTACACAAAAATGCTGGAGACACTCAGCGGGTGCAGCAGCATCTATGGAGCGAAGGAAATAGGCAACGTTTTGGCCCGAAACATTGCCTATTGCCTTTGCTCCATAGATGCTGCTGCACCCGCTGAGTTTCTCCAGAATTTGTGTGTACCTTTGATTTTCCAGCATCTGCAGTTCCTTCTTAAAAACATTAAGAAAACCTATATTTATTGAAGGTATGAAAGTCGCCTTCACTCACTTGTAGCTTATGAAGTAATTGCAAAGAAATTAATTTTCACCACAAGAATACTTTTGAAACGTTGTTTTTGCCTGTACTGACATTATGGTTTAAATGCAATAGCCCCATTGCATCAGGTCTTATTCAATAGTCTCGGCCAACCTAGGGCAAGCTAGCGACGAAATTGGATAGACACAATATGCTGGAGTAACTCAGCGGGTCAGGCAGCCTCTCTGGGGAAATCGAATAGGTGGCGTTTCGGGCAGAGACCCTTCTTCAGACTGAGTGTCGGGAGAAAGGGTAACGAGAGTTGTGAGGATTTTGGGTAATAAAATTCCAAGGGTATAAAATACCCACATGAAAAAGCTTTAAGACGTTACTGTCTCCTCCCCTTCTCAGCTCTCCCTCCAGCCCTGTGGCTCCTACTCTTCCTTTCTTTTTCCAGCCCCCCCCCCCACCCACCCTCACAGCATCTTTGACCCGAAGCGTTGCCATTTCCTTCGCTCCATAGATGCTGCCTCACCCACTGAGTTTCTCCAACATTTTTATCCACGTTCACCTTTAAGATGTTACTTTGGTTAAGATGTTAATTTAGGTAGACTGGGTCCGTCAGGGTTCTGACTGCCTCAGGCACAAACTCCGATCCCACTCATCCAGGTTTAGAGTTTAGAGATACAGCGTGGAAACAGGCCCTTCGGCCCACCGAGTTCACACCGACCAGCGATCCCCGCACACTAACACTATCCTACACTAAGAACAATTTTCACATTTTTATACCATGGCAATTAACCTACAAACCTGTACGTCTTTGGAGTGTGGGAAGAAACAGAACTTCTTGGAGCAAACCCACGCAAGTCAAGGAGGGGAGAAGGTACAAAGTCTGTACAGACAGCATCCCTAGTCAGGATCGAACCCGGGTCTCTGGCGCTGTAAGACAGCAACTCTACCGCTGCGTAACTGTGCCACCCCAGGTCTATCTCTTTAAATCACTTTTACCCAAAAATCATACCCAGACATTGCAAACAATCTCTTTTTTTTTTCTGGATTTAATGATGCAATGTAGAAGTCTTCCTATAGAAGTCTGATTCTTGAAATGCAAGCATTGATGTCGAGTCTTACATCTATAACAATCACACTACAACCAAATAAAATGCATAATTTACATATGAGTCACACGTCAATATTGGCGATGACAGATGTCAGGACACAATCTCCTCAGAAAAAGTAAAATTCTGTTATAGTTGCCTTAGAATAGTTTTAGCTTGCTGGCGAAATGTGTTAAAACACATTCACAGTTTCAACACGTCCATGTTTTCAGATTTGCTATTTGGCTTTAACACTAATGTAGTGTTTACTAATTTCAGACCATTGATATTTTTTCAGAAAACTTACATTTGGAGACTGTTGCTTCAAAGAAACATGATGGGTTTTCAAAAAGAAATTGACACGTTGACTTTTTTTTTCAAAGGGGTGCAGCGTTAAGGGCCTGTCCCACCAGCATGCGATTGCATGCGTCTAGCGCGACCAAACGTGAGGCGTACGCCTTCAATGCGCCGACAGGCCGTTGGCGCACAGGATTTTCGGACAGTGCAAGATCTTTGGAGCCCCGCGCGATGTCGGGACCAGCCCCGCACAACTCCATACGCCTCCGCCGATTGAAATGGGACCGGCCCCGCGAGGCCGTACGTCTCATGGGACACCGTTTGGTCGTGCTAGACGCATGCAATCGCATGCTGGTGGGACAGGACCTTTAGAGTTGCTGCCTTTCAGCACCAGAGACCCGGGTTTGATCCTGACCACGGGTGCTGTCTTTCCAGAGTTTGTACGGTCTCCCTGTGACCACGTGGGTTTTCCCTGGGTGCTCTGGTTTCCTCCCACACTAAAGATGAACAGATTTGCAGGTTGATTGGCTTTGGTAACATTGTAAATTGTCCCTAGTGTGTAGGCTAGTGCTAGTTTACAGGGGTGACCACTGGCTGTCATGGACACGGTGGGCCGAGGGGCCTGTTTCCGCGCTGTATCGCTAAAGTCTAACGGCTAAAGTCTAACGGTTTCCAGATTTGCTGTTTGACTCTGACATTAATTTAGTGGATACTAATTCCAGACTTCCATTGACATCTTTTCAGGTAAATTGCTTTTGAAAACTGTTGCTTCAAAGAAACATGATGGATTTTCAAAAACAAATTGACTACATTTTTTTTAAATTGCATCTACAATGTAAGTTAGTGCCCTCACATTAGAATGGGCAAATCTCTCCTTACTTTGAAGGGCTATTTTATTCAATGAGACATGTAAATTGGATAAATTATAATTTTAAAACGGCATAATTAAAGGCTTGGGTAGAGTGGATGTGGAGAGGATGTTTCCACTAGTGGGAGAGTCTAGGACTAGAGGTCATAGCCTCAGAATTAAAGGACGTTCTTTTAGGAAGGAGATGAGGATAAATTTCTTTAGTCAGAGGGTGGTGAATCTGTGGAATTCTTTGCCACAGAAGGCTGTGGAGGCCAAGTCAGTGCATATGTTTAAGGCAGAGATGGATAAATTCTTGATTAGTACGGGGGTCTGAGGTTATGGGGAGAAAGCAGGAGAACGGGATTAGGAGGGAGAGATAGATCAGCCATGATTGAATGTCATTGACTTGATGGGCCGAATGGCCTAATTCTGCTCCTATCAGTTATGTTGTGTTCGTAGTTCACCAACCCTCTCGGTCAAACAGGCCCTGTTCACTCAGTGAATAGACACCAGCCATAGCTCCTGCTCCATCACTGACCCACTGCCTAAAGTGGTCGGAGTCTTCTTATTTCCACCCCCATGCACCTGCTCCCCTTCAGAAGTTGTTCATCTCCAACAGCGGCCACTTTCAATGAAAGATCATCACGATAAATTGTTCATCAGTTTAGTTTCGTTTGGAGATGCAGCATGGGAACTGGCCCACTGGGTCCACACCGACCACCGATCACTCATTCACCCTAGTTCCATGTTATCCCATTTTCTCATCCCTTCCCTGTACAGTTGGGGCAATCTTACAGAGCACCATTTAACCTACAAACCCCCACGTCTTTGGGACCGAAGCACCCGGAGGAAATCCACGCGGTGACAGGGAGAACTTGCAAACTCCACACAGACGGAACCCGAGGTCAGGTTCGAACCTGGGACTGTGGCGCTGTGACGCAGTGGGTCTACCGGCTGCACCACTGTGCCACACTCTGTAGTGGCTGCCCGACTTGCTCATAGGTTTCCGTCTCTATTGTAAACAGCACGGGGGCACAGCGGCAGAGATGCTGCCTTATAGCACCAGAGACCCGGGTTCGATCCTGACTATGGGTGCTGTCTGTACAGAGTTTGTATGTTCACCCCGCGACCTGCGTAGGTTTTCTCCGGGTGCTCCGGTTTCCTTCCACATTCCAAAGATGGTTAATTGCCGGCAATATTATGAATTGCCCCTGGTGTGTGTAGCATAGTGTTAAGGGCCTGTCCCACTTGGCCGTCATTTGCACGCCATTTACACAACCTCCAAAAATGTGGTCATCGCGTCGTGACGCACGGGTAGCGTTTGGGTAGCACGGGACGGGCGCATGGAGAGGCGTGGAGGAGTGTAGAGTTGCGCGTGGTATCGTGCGGAGCTCCAAGATTTTATGCGGCACAAAATCCTCGCGCAGCACCTGAGTGACGTATCGCGTACGCACGCTGACGCATTGGGTACGCACGCTGGCGTCCCAACGTCTCATGTGTATAGCGTGGGGATGCATGGTTACATCACCGTGCGTAACCAAGTGTCGCCGCGCGCCGCAAGGTATTCTAATGACGTCATGCGCACCAGACGGCATGATAACGTGTGATTTGCGCGCGGCATTGCGCATAATTATGAGTATATGAGGCGCAAATGACATCCAAGTGGGACAGGCCCTTTAGTGAGCGAGGATCGCTGGTCAGCGCGGACTCGATGGGCCGAAAGACCTGTTTGTGCTCTGTATCTCTCACCTAAACTAAACTAAACTAAACTATTCTATAACATCCATTAAATGGAATTCAGAGGTAATTTAGAGGAGTTTTTTACATTCAAAAGATTTATTGGTACATGTCGGAGATCACCACAATTACCACGGTGGTTGGGTGAATCTGAGTGAGTTATTTAAGAGGAAATGGGTGTTGATAGGTGGGTAGAGTTGACACAAGGCTGCAACTGTGATGAATTGTTTCTATTTGGGGGAGGAGGTGGGGCAAGAAGAAACATTGGAGCGAGAAAATCTGATAAGTAAAAATAAATTCCTCACTTTATCACCTGGTAAAATCTTTCCATATTTGGATCACCTATAAATGGCTTAGACTTCGTGATTATTCTTTGCTTGATTTGATTTTCTAGTGTGAAAAGTGAAGACCTGGCATTATCCATTATTTTTTTGTTTCACCCCACTTAAAATCACAGAAGTTATTTATAGATGACGTTTCGGGTCGAGACCCTTCTTCAGACTGCTTTCTTTTCGGTAGAGAGGGGAGGCAGTGAGGATGGGAGAGGAGGTAGGTGTTGCCCCTTGTCCTCGTGGCGGCAATGGTGTCCCTGTTCTCGATTCCGTGGCGGTGCAACGGTGGGTACGCGGGCCTGCGGGCGGTCGAGTCGAGGAGTGTCAGTGGAGGGACCGGTCTGGAGCCAGCCAAGCTTGTGATCCTTGGTGGAGACCAGTTAAGGCCCTGTCCCACTTTCCCGAGTTACTCACGAACTCTCCCTTGATTCGAAATCGGAGAATTACGGTGATTGCCATTCGTAGGTACTCGGGGCTATATTTTTTACTCATGGCCATTTTTCAACATGTTGAAAAAACGTCCCAGCTTACCTGATTGCCACCCGAGTTCTTGCGGCTGGCATTACGAGCCGCTACGAAACATCTACGCACTCCTACGGGCTCCTATGAGCTCGCTACCGACATTACCCGATATTCCCCGAGTTTGAATCAAGAGGAAAACTACGGGCTACCAACATTACCCGATATTCCCCGAGTTCGAATCAAGGGGAAAACATCTATGACTCTATAAAGTTGTGAGATCTATTGTTAAGAACAAGATATACGCACTGTGTACACTGGACACTTGAACTTAGACCTCAGGATTACATTGTGCAGCAGTACTGACGAGGTGTAGATGTGGTTACAAAATGACTGTGGCTCATTCCCAGGGCGTCACGAGAAGCAGTAGACACAAAATGTTGGAGTAACTCAGTGGGTCAGGCAGCATCTCTGGAGAGAAGAAACGGGTGACGTTTCAGCTCAAGACCCTTCTTCAGACTGCGGACTCAGTAGCCTCCCACATCAGTACAAGCGTCAAAGAAACATTGACAATCATCATTCATCTCACTATGAAGAAGGGTCTCGGCCCGAAACGTCACCTATTACTTCTCTCCAGAGGTGCTGCCTGTCCGGCTGAGTTACTCCAGCATTTTTTGTCTATCTTCGATTTAAACCAGCATCTGCAGTTCCTCCCTACACATTCATCTCACTGCCGTCTTTGGCATTTAATTTCCCCTCTGCAAAAATATATCCCCTCATGAAGGCAATTCAAGGTAACGGACCTTGTTCTGGCCCTTTTGCAATCTGATAAGGTGTTATAGAAGTGCAAATCTTTCATTAATGTCTGCTCCAGAATAGTTAGACAGGAGACACTTGATACTAAATCACTGCCATATCGAGTGTAAGGCACCAGCTGCCGAGACATATTAAATTTACCACCAGCCTTAACCAGCTGTCCAAGACCCTGGACATGTTTTTTTTGTTGAAGAGGACAGTGGATAAGTGCGTCTCCTTTCACATTGAGGCACAACGCCAATTGGAGGGATGGCACCTCATATTTCGCTTGGGCAGTATGAATATTTAACCCGGCGGTATGAATATTGATTTCTCTAACTTCAAGTAACCCTTGCTTTCCCTCTCTCTCTATCCCTGCCCCATCCTAGTTCTCCTGTCCTCCTGATTCAATATTATTGATTGCATGCCTCGTTGTCACCTTCCCCTCAGCGAACAGTGAACCATTCTACATTTCCATGATCATCGTTCCCTTTGATCTATGTTTTCACACCTTACCCTCCGACATCTCCCTGTCACCCTCTTCCCTGAGTCACAGTCTGAAGGAAGGTTTCCACCTGGGACGTCACCCATTGTCCTCTCTAGAGATGCTGCCTGTCCTGCTGAGTTACTCCAGCATTTTGTGTCTATCTTCAGTATACTCCAGCATCTGCAGTTCCTTCCTACTCCTTCTCCCCTTTCTCGTTCTCCTTTCAAACCTCTTCGATAAACTCCCACTAGATCTTGTTTTTAACGATGTCAGAAGACAAGGAACACAATAAATCACGGGTTATTTATGAACGGCACTCATTGTAACA
The DNA here is from genome assembly GCF_028641065.1 of Leucoraja erinaceus. Taxonomy (NCBI): domain Eukaryota; kingdom Metazoa; phylum Chordata; class Chondrichthyes; order Rajiformes; family Rajidae; genus Leucoraja; species Leucoraja erinaceus. Next base: position 28,075,829 of record NC_073405.1, on the reverse strand, counting down.
CGAATAGACATCCAGTTGGTATCCTGCTCCATGTAAACAGTGCTGTACTTATCATCCGCTCAGTGTGGGGTCGAGGATCAGGTTTCTCACCTGGACTCTTGCAACAGATGTATTTAAATTCCTATCATCTCCTGCAGTCCATTGTAGGATTTGCATTAAAAATTTTAAGGAACAGAGTGCAACATGTAACTGATTCTTATTTCTCATATCTCCCCTGACTCTCAGTGGAAGGGACGGCTCGAAACGTCACCCATTCCTTCTCTCCAGAGATGCCGCCTGTCCCGCTCTTGTTTTCACACCTTACCCTTCCATATCTCTCCTTTCCCTTTCCCCTGACTCTCAGTCTGAAGATGGGTCTCGATCCAAAACATCTCCCATTCCCTCCATCCAGAGATGCTGCCTGTCCCACTGAGTTATTCCAGCACTTTGTGTCTATCTTTGATGCTTCTTGTTCAGTCTAGTCTAGAAACAGGCCCTTTGGCCTGTCGAGTCCGCCCTGACCAACAATCCCTGCACAATAATGCTATCCTACACACACTAGGGATGATTTTTTTAAAGCATTTTTACCAAGCCAATTAACCGAGAAACCTGTACGTCTTTTGAGTGTGGGAGGAAACCGGTGCACCCGTAGAAAACCCCCGCGGTCTTTGGGAGAATATACATACTCTGTACAGACAGCACACATTGTCAGGATCGAAGCTGGTTCTCTTGCGCTGTAGGGCAGTAACTCTACCGCTGCACCACCATGCCACCCTTGTTTTGAAAGACAGAGGAAAAGGGCGACATGGTGGCGCAGCAGCAGAGCTGATGTCTCACAGCGCCGTCGATCCTGACCTCGGGTGCTGTCTGTGCGGATTTTGAGTTTGTGTTTAGTTCATTGTCACGTGTACTGAGGCACAGTGAAAAGCTCTTAGTGCGTGCAGATTAAAGACAATATATGATTATAATAGAGCCATCCACAGTATGCAGATACATAGTAAAGGGAATATTGTGAATAAGATGTTTAGTGCATGAAAAAGTCCAGAAAAGTCCGATGCAAGATAGTCCGAGGGTCATCAATGAGGGAGATAGTAGCTCCCATGAAGCACCTTATAAAGAGGTGCCTGATGATGCACCATTGTTGTTTGTGACTGAGCTGAGGAATGAGAGGATCTGACGGTGAATTTTTGAGGTGATCGTTGTGAAGATAGGCTGAGTGGAGTGGACGTGGAGAGGAGGTTTCCAGTAGTGGGAGCGTCTCAGACCAGAGGGCACAGCCTCAGAATAAAAGGATGTACTTTTCGAATGGAGGTGAAGGAATTTCATTAGCCAGAGGGTGGTGAATCTGTGGAATTCATTTCCACAGTCGACGGTGGAGGCCAAGTCATTGGGTATTTTTAGTGCGGAGATTGATTGGTTCTTGAATAATAAGGCCATCAAAGGCAACAGTGAGAAGGCAGGAGAATGGGGTTGAGAGGGAAAACATTGTTGACCCATAATTGAAGGGCAGAGCAGACTCGATGGGCTGAATTGCCTGATTGTGCTCCTGCGTCTTGTGATCTTATAAGATTTAAAGGATATTTTGAGGAGATGGGTGGCAGGGTAGCTCAGCGGTAGAGTTGCTGCCTTATACAGCTTGCAGGGCCAGAGACCCGGGTTCGATCCTGACTACTGTGGGTGCTGTCTATACGGAGTTTGTACGCTCTCCTCGTGACCACTTGAGCTTTCTCCGAGATCTTCGCTTTCCTCCCACACTCCAAAGACGTACAGGTTGTTTGTAAGTTAATTGGCATCGGTGCATGTGTGAACGCGATGATTCCGCGCTGTATCTCTAAACTAAACTAAAACTAAATGAGGAGGAATTTCTTTCGGCAGAGGGTGGTGAATCTGTGGAATTCATTGACACAGACGGTAGTGGAGGCCAAGCCAATGGGTATTGAGGAGCCATACCAAGCAACCAATAACTGGGCGATTTATGTTGAGGGTCGGCTGGGATATTAATGGAGAGGTGGAAACAATGAACTGTAGATGCTGTCTTATACCAAAGATAAACGCTAAGTACTGGAGTAACTCAGCGGCTCAGGCAGCATCTCTGGAGAGAAAGGACGGGTGATGTTTCAGATCGGGCCCTTCTTTAGGATGAAGTTAATGCAGATGTTACTTGCCTCAATGGAGGTGGGGGGGGTGCAGTAAACTAAAGGGCAGTGTTAGAGTCATAGAGTCTTACAGTGTAGAACTAGGCCCTTCGGCCCAACTTGCCCACACCGAACAACATGTCCCATGTAAACAGTCCCACCTGCCTGCATTTGGTCCATATCCCTCTAAACCTGTCCTATCCATGTACCTGTCTAAATGTTTCCTAAACATTGCGATAGTACCTGCCCCAACCACCTCCTCTGGCATCTCGTTCCATACACCCACCACCATTTGCATAAATATGTTGCCCTTCAAGTTCCCATTAAATCTTTCCCCTCTCACCTTAAACCTATGTCCTCTGGTTCTCGATTCTCCTATTCTGTGCGCTAACCTAATTCCTGATCTATTCCTCTCATGATTTTGTACAGCTCTATAAGATCACCCCTCATGCTAACCTTGGCCTACCTCTTCGAAAAGCCTGTTGCACTTTGGGGGCTGAGAGGTTAATGGAATTTAGTTTAACGGGAAAGATCAAATGGTTTTTTTCTCGCAAATGTTCTTATTTTAATGGAACCAAATAAAAGGTTATTTCTCATGTTTAGTGTGATTTGAATGCTAAATACAATAATTAATGATGGGCCTTTTATGGATCACTCCTGTTCAAGATAATGATCTTCATTACATCAGTGGCTTCTGGCCGGCAGCCACCTCTTTTATACTGTATGTTGTTTTTAAATGTTCCTTCCCGATATTCACAACATGCCTCAATGATGGGTTATCATTTTTTTTCCAATTTACTTATGGAGCATTATTTAACAATTGCAGATGGCTATTTCCTACAGTTTTGGCAACAAACCATCTCGGCATAACAAAGCTTCTTCAGGAGAAAGGCAAATTCCAGCTCTCTGGTTTAACTAGGGCATCGAACGTTGCTATTCAATTTACCCCAGTATTAACGACGGCCAAATTACAGGGCACAGTGATTAAGACTGCAAGTAAGGCTGCAAATAAGAAAGTACAATGTCGTCACAGACGCAGTCAGCTCGTAATTTGCACAGAGCAAGGATTCACAAACACCTGCATGTTGAGAGCATGTTGACTGGTTGCATCACCGCCTGGTTCGGCAGCTCAAACGCCCAGGAATGATGGAGATTCCCAGGAATGAGTGGGTTAATCTATGATGAGCATTGGACGGCACTGGGCCTGTCCTCGCTGGAGTTCTTGGTTCTTGGGTCCTCCAAAATATTCCAACTGGAATTTAAACTGGAGGTGGTGAAGGGAGGGATTAAGCCAGAAAGGGTATAAAGAACACACACTATAGAATTTGACATAAAACATCCCCACACAGCAGAATCAAAGTTTCCCACTGTGTGGGAAGGCACCAAAGCCAGTCTCTTCCTCCACTGTTCCTCGTGGTCAGGGCCTCCCCAAGCCCTCCGCAGTTGCAGCTACGGGCGGCCCGATGTCCAGGACCGCTCGCCGGGGTGATACAAGTCCGACGTCGGGGCTGCGGGACGTCCTCAGCGGCGTGGACACCAGAGTCGGCCCCCTCCTACCGGAGCCGGCGGCTTCCTAAGTCCGTAGGCCACGCCGGGTGGAGACTGCTGCTGTAGACCCTCTGCAAGGCGCCCCAGGACTCCGCGATGTTGTTCAGCGCCGCCCGCGTTGGAAGCTCTCCGCACCAGAGCTCCACGATGTTGGAACAGCGGCCCAACGCTCCGGAACTCCAAACGGCGACCCAGGTCGGCATCGCCCGCTCCGCGGTGACTCCAGCGCTGTGCCGCCACTGTAGCAGCCCTGGTCCGGTTCCCGGTCCCCGGCAGGAAAAGCTGCTCCGATCCAGCTGGTAGGCCGCGAGGTGGGGGGCGAGGACGCGACTCGGAGAAATAGTCGCGTCCCCGCCAGGAAGAAACTGGGAAACGGTTTCCCCCCTTACCCTGCCCCCCCTCCCCCACATAGAAAAGTTAAAGTTTCCCCCAACACAACACTTTAGACTAACTAAAAATAAAAAAAAGATTGAAATAACAGACAGGCTGTAGGTAGAGGCTGCGGCAGTGCAGCGCCCCCTCCGATCAGAAGTTTAGAAGGATGAAGGGGTACTTCATTGAAATTTAACGAATCGTGGAAGGGCTGGATAGCGTTGACGTCGAGAAGATGTGTCCACTTTAGTTTAGTTTAGAGATACAGCACGGAAACAGGCCCTTCGGTCCACCGGGTCCGTGCCGACCAGCGATCCCCGCACATCAACACTATCCGACACGCACTCGGGAAAATGTTTACATTTACCAAGCCAATTAACCTACAAACCTGTGCGTCTTTGGAATGTGGGAGGAGACAGAAGGGCCTGAGACTACGCAGGTCACGGGGAGAACATACAAACTCCATACAGACAGCACCCGTAGTTGGGATCGAACCCGGGTCTCCGGCGCTGCATTCGCTGTAAGGCAGCAACTGTACCGCTGAGCCATCGTGACTGCCCTAATCCAGTCTATTCAGGACCAGACCTGGACCTGTACAGGACCAGAGGTCATAGCCACAGAATTAAAGAGGTTTAGGGAGGAGATTAGGAGGAATTTCTTTAGTCAGAGGGTGGTGAATCTGTGGAATTCATTGACACAGACGGCTGTGGAGGCCGTCAATGGATATTTTTAGGGCAGAGATAGATAGAATATTGATTACTGAACTGAACTGAACTTTATTTATAGAGCACTTTAAAAACAACCACTGTTGCAACAAAGTGCTGTACATGATTAATCATAAACATAAAACAAAACAATAAAAACATTAAAAGACAGTAAAAACAATAATAGAAACACTAAAACAAGAGCAAAGTCTCATGCAGGGGCGAAAGCCAAGGAATAGAAAAGGGTTTTAAGACTAGTTTTGAAAATGGACAGTGAAGGGGCCTGTCTAATGTGCAAAGGTAGAGTGTTCCATAATGTCGGAGCAGCAACAGAGAAGGCTCTATCCCCTCTGAGCTTCCGCTTAGACCTCGGTACCTCCAGGAGCAGCTGATCAGCTGACCTGAGGCACCGGGCAGGAGTGTAGGGATGAAGCAGCTCAGAGAGGTGGGGCGGGGCGAGACCATTTAAAGGTTTAAAAACAAATAAAATAATCTTAAAATGAACTTTAAAGTACACAGGCAGCCAGTGGAGGGAGGCCAGAATAGGCGTTATGTGCTCCCTCTTACGTGTTCCAGTTAAAAGGCGAGATTAGTACAGGTGGCAGGGGTTACGGGGAGAAGGCAAGAGAATGGGGTTAGGTTGGAGAGATAGATCAGCCATGATTGAATGGCGGAGTAGACTTGATGGGCCGAATGCCCTGATTCTGCTCTTATCACTTATGAGATTGCAAATAGTGATGTCCCACCATCGAAGGGATCTAAATGTTTAGTTTGGTTAGTTTAATTTATTTTCACTGTACTGAGGTACAGTGAAAAGCTTTTGTCCTGTTGTAAGGGCCTGTCCCGCTTTCACGACCTAATTCACGACCTCTGCCGAGTTTGCCCTTGACTCATACTCGCAGCCTGGTCGTCACGAGGTCGTAGGAAGTTGTAGGTAGGTTGCAGGTAGGTCGTGATGCTAGTCGTAGGTACTCGTGGCAACATGTAGGTCGGGGCGTTTTTCTAGTCTGATGAAAAATGTCCACGAGTAAAAAAGGTCGCGAATTAGGTCGTGAAAGTGGCACAGGCCCTTAAGCTAGTCAGTGGAAAGACTGACAATACATGATTACAACCAAGCCATCCACAGTGTACAGATACATGATAAATGGAAAAACGTTTAATACAAGATTAAGTCCAGTAGAGTATGATTAAAGATAGTCTGAGGGTCTCCAGTGAGGTGGATAGTAGGTCAGGACCACTCTCTAGTTATTGATAGGATGGTTCAGTTGCCTGATAACAGCTGGGAAGAAACTGTCCCTGAATCTGGAGGTGTGCGTTTTCACACTTCTGTACCTCTTGCCTGATGGGAGAGGGGAGAAGAGGGAGTGACCAGGGTGAGACTGGTCCTTGATTATGCTGCTGGCCTTGCCGAGGCAGCGTGAAGTGTAGATGGAGTCAATGGAAGGAAGGATGGTTTGTGTGATGATCTGGGCTGCGTCCACAATTATCTGCAATTTCTTGCGGTCTTGGATGGAGCTGTTCCCAAACCATGCTGTGATGCGTCCCGTTTGAAATGCTTTCTACACTGCATCTGTAGAAGTTGATCTACGGGAGAGGCTGCCTCAAATAAGGCAGCCAGCATTGTCAGAGACCCACACCTCCCTGGCCACACTCCCATTTTACTTCTACCTTTGAGAAGTACAGCAGCGTGGGACTTTCGTCACATTACCAGCAGTCCGATACACTATAAGCTTCAAATAAACTCTGAACTACATAGACTTGGGGGCATTGTTTTTGTCTTTGCACTATCTATGTTTTTTTAATCTACATATACGGAACTCTTTTATCGCTTATTATGGTTATCACAGAGAACTACGTTTACAAAAAAAGCTGCAGTAACTCAGCAGTCAGGCAGCATGTCTGGAGAAAAGGAATAGGTGACGTTTCGGATCAAGACTGTCTAAATGGCGTCAAGTTGGGAAAAGAGGAAGTACAACGGCATCTGGGGGTCCTTGTACATCAGCCTATGAAAGTAAGCATGCAGGTACAGCAGGCAGTGAAGAAAGCGAATGGCATGTTGGCCTTTATAACAAGACGAATCAAATATAGGAGCAAAAGGTCCTTCTGCAGTTGTAATGAGCCCTAGTGAGACCACACCTGGAGTATTGTGTGCAGTTTTGATCCCCTAATTTGAGGAAGGACATTCTTGCTATTGAGGGAGTGCAGAGTAGGTTTACAATGTTAATTCCCGGGATGGCAGGACTGTCATATGCTGAGAGAATGCAGCAGCTGGACATGTACATGCTGGAGTTTAGAAGGATGAGAGGGGATCTCATTGAAACATATAAGATTGTTAAGGGCTTGGACACACTAGAGGCAGGGAACATGTTCCCGATGTTGGAGTCCAGAACCATGGGCCATAGTTTAAGAATAAGGAGTAAGCCATTTAGAACGGAGACGAGGAAACACTTTTTCTCACAGAGAGTGGTGAGTCTGTGGAATTCTCTGCCTCAGCGGGCGGTAGAGGCAGGTTCTCTGGATGCTTTCAAGAGAGAGCTAGATAGGGCTCTTAAAAATTGCGGAGTCAGGGCATATGGGTAGAAGGCAGGAACGGGGTACTGATTGGGGATGATCAGCCATGATCACATTTGAATGGCGATGCAGGCTCGAAGGGCCAAATGGCCTTCTCCTGCACCTATTGTCTTTTGTCAATAAGACCCTTCTTCAGGCTCCGGGTGTCAGGTCTTTACCAGAAACGTCACCCATTCCTTTTCGCCAGAGACGCTGCCTGTCCCTCTGGGTTACTCCAGCATTTTGAGTCTATCTTCGGTCTAAACCAGCATCTGCTGTTCCTTCCGATATACGATGTTTACATATTGGTTGAGCTGCTGCAAGTAAGAATTTTGTTGTTCCGTGTCGGGACAAATGACATTAAAACACTCTTCCCTCTTGTTGACAATGGTGTGAATTTTATTGTCCTCTGGAAAGAGGGATAGGAATTAGCAAGGGTGTGAATAAAGAACGGGGAAGTTTGGAACTTACTAAAGGGAGAACAAAAGGGCATGCAAACAGGATGAGAAGAAGCAGAAAGGCCCGTGTAATGTATAAACGCCGATATGGACTGGCCTGTAATTTTATTGTGTAATTCAGCTTTTTATATTCAAATGCCTGTCTTTGGGCCGAGAAGAAGTGAAGGCTGATTTGAAAGGTCTACACAGCGGAGTGAAGAATAGATCAAGAGGTCGACAGAGGAAACACTGGTTCGTGAGTTCCACACAGTGGGAATGAATAGCAGATCAAAAGGTCGAGGCAGACTGAGTGAACTTTGGGTCAAAGAGCTTGCACGGTGAGGTGGAGCCTTCAATCAAAGACTCTGCACAGCAGAGAATGCTTTGGTTCATGACGTGCACACAGTGGGAACGGAGCTTCCATTAAAAGGTGCAGACAGTGGACGTGCATCTATGTCAGGACACATCGGCACTGACAATAAACGCTTGTTTGCCAGATGTTTGCCGATTCAGAGTTACAGGAAGTGCAGGGGCACGATGGCACATCTTCCGCGGAGGTTAGAGTCATAGAGTTATAGAGCATAGAAACAGGCCCTTCGGCCCAACTTGCCCATGCCAGCCAACATGTCCCAGCTACTTCATTTGGCCCATATCCCTCCAAAACCGTCCTATCCATGTACCTGTCTAACTGTTTCTTAAACGTTAGGACAGTCCCCGCCTCAACTACCTCCTCTGACAGCTCATTCCATACCCCCACCAGCCTCTGTGTGAAAAAGTTACCCCACAGATTCCTATTAAATCTTTTCCCATTCACCTTAAACCTCTGGTCCTCGATTCACCCACTCTGGGCAAGAGACTCTGTACATCTAGCTGAACTATTCCGATCATGATTTTGTACACTTCAAAGGACAAAGGATATTTATTGTCACATACACCAATTGGTGAAGTGAAATTTGAGTTGCCATTTGCAACAATTACTGCCTTCCCTTACAGTGGGAACCATTGTGGAGGGTTGTTTTTATGTTAATGTTAAATGCTTCTATAAGATCACCCCTCATCCTCCTGCACTCCAAGGAATAGAGTCCTTGGGAAATAGAGATTAGCATGTATTTGTGTTTCATTTGATATGAGCAAACAATGTTAAGGTGATCCTGTTCATGTGATGGGTCTGGATGTTCACAGATGGTGCTCATCGTGTCTTTTACCAGGAGACCTTTAAAGGTGACCTGCAGGGCAAGTTTTCCACACACTGCCAGCATGTAGGGCCGGCATGGCGGCGCAGCGGTAGAGTTGCTGCCTTACAGCACCAGAGAATCGGGTTCGATACTGACCAGGGGCTGCTACCTGTGCGGAGTTTGTACATTCTCGCTTGTACCGTGTGGGTTTTCCCCGGATGCGCTGGTTTCCAAAGTTGTACAGGTCTGTAGCTTAATTGGCTTCAGTAAAATTGTAAATTGGCTCGAGTGTGTAGGATAGTGTTAGTGTATGGGGTGATCATTGGCCGGCACAGGCTCAGTGGGCCGAAGGGCCTGTTTCCACGCAGTATCTCCAAACCAAACTAAATTAGGAAGAGTGTTCTCCAATTCCATCTACCCCACTGTCCTCACCTTCTCCATCATGGTCTGGTTTGGCTCAGCCACCAAGCACGACATCCGGAGGCTGTAGCGAATCGTCCGATCAGCTGAGAAGGTTGTTGGCTGCAACCTTCCCCCCATTGATGAACTGTACACTACAAGGGCCAGGAAGCGAGAGGGCAAGATCACCTCTGACCCCTCTCACCCTGGCCACAAACTCTTTGAATCACTTCCCTCTGGAAGGCTACTCCGGACTGTCAAAGCCGTCACAGCCAGACATAAAAACAGCTTTTTTTCCACGAGTAGTAGCTCTACTCAATAACCAAAAATCTGTAGCCTCGTTTTGCTCTGGTATTTTATTTCATTCTTCACATGTTTAAATTATAATGTTGCATTTTTAACTGTCTACTGTATATTGTGTTGTTACTTGCGAGCAAAGCATCAAGGCAGATCCCTTGTATGTGTACATACTTGGTAGGGAGCTTTTGCATTTTTCAGCTTGCAATTGTGCAATCTGGTGCATAATGTGGTGAGTCTTTTAACTTACACTTGAATGCAACATTTATGCTTCAAATTGGATTAGGTATGAATAAGGTTAGGCTAAATTACATTCCTAATTACATTGCACCATAGAACCCGGCTCTGATCAACAGGTGCAGCACATGAATGATCTTAGTGTATTCATGTATGGAAATCAGATTATAATTCATGCTGTTATGCATATATATGGAGAAACAAAAACATAGAAAGAAGGCAAGAGGAGTCAGACTTCCATCACTGTTCTGCACAAATAAATCAATCAACCTTACCCTTTGACTATAGAAACAAGACAAAAATAATGCCACATATTCAACCCTATATTGTTCAATGAAATTAAGACATATATGTAAAACATATATGTGGAAACAGGTCCTTCGGCCCACCACGTCCACACCGACCAGCAATCTACCATACACCAGTTCTATCCTACATGCCAGGGACAATTTACAGAAGCCAATTAACCTACAAACCTGCACTTCTTTTGGATGTGGGAGAAACCGGAATATCCAGAGAAAACCATGTGGTCATAAGGAGAATGTACAAATACTGTACAGACAGCAGCCGTAGTGAGGATCAAATCTGGGTCTGTGGTGCTGTAAGGCAGCAACTCTACCGCTGTGCCACCGTGCCACCCCATTAAATTATTTTTTCTGTAATATATTTATTTTGGTGTCACATCAATAAAGATGAACACATGATTCTGATTTCTGCCCTTAGTTGGATAACAAACATCTCCAGTCATTGTGTTTTATGGCTGGTTTTCAACCTCTTCAGTCTGAAACATCACCCATTCTTTCTCTCCAGAGATGCTGCCTGTCCTGCTGAGTTATTCCAGCTTTTTGTGTCTATCTTCAGTTTAAACCATCATCTGCAGTTCCTTCCTACACTCTTTGTTAAGTGAATAAGATCCTATTCTCATGATATTATTCATCTCAACTAAGCCTTTTCTTCACCTCCATTGCTGCAGAGAATACAATCCCAGTTATCAAATCTTTCTTCAAAGTGAAAAAAAAAATTCCAGCCCTGCCAACATGTTCATAAATCACCCCTGGATCCTCTCCAGAGCAATGGCACCCTTTTTACAATGTGTCATAGTCTTACAGCATGGAAGCAGGCCCTTCATCCCAACTTGTCCATGCAGATCAAGTTGCCCCATGTAAACTAGTCCCATTTATCCGCATTTGGCCCATATCCCTTTAAACCTTGTGTGTCCCAGTGTGTGTGCCAGGGTGTGTGTTAGGTTGTGTGTGTCAGTGAAGCAGCAACAACACCCGGAGTGAGCGGAGCGGAGATGTCTGGGGAGCATCCTGGTGCTGGGACCACTGCCATGTCTCACCCATCACACCATCTGCACGGGAATGTGAATGCGGGTGAATGCAGAAGACAGCATCTTCCCCCAACCTCACAAGTAAAGAATTAGCACATTGGCTTTCACAGTCAGAGTATTGTGTATAGAAGTTGGGAGGTTTAGTTTAGAGTCCACCGTGTCCGCACTGACCAGCGATCCCTGCACACTAACACTATCCTACACACACTAGGGACAATTGACATTTATACAAAGCCAATTAACCTACACACCTTTGGAGTGTGGGAGGAAACAAAAGGTCTCAGGGAAAACCCACTCAGGTCACGGGGAAACAAACTCCGTACAGACAGTACCCGTAGTCAGGATCGAACCTGGGTCTGTGGCGCCATAAGGCAGCAACTCTACCGCTGTGCCACCGTGCCACCCTTATACAAGACGTTGGCAAGGCCGCATTTAGAATACTGTGTTCCGTTCTGGGCACCAAGTTATAGGAAGGACGTTGACAAGCTGGGAAGGCTGCAGAGAAGATTTTGGTTGCTTCAGCCGAGCATTATCACATTCAATGAATGCAAGATTACCACTATGAAATTTTGATGCGGTGTTGTGCTCCTGCTGTAACATATTTGTCAAGCCTCGACAGCTCGCTTTAATTGGCAGTCCTCTTTGTGTGTTGTGACAATGGTTCGGTTTTTTGGCTGGGCGCAGTTGTTGCAGCTAATGGCATAAATGACAACATCTGAAGCGCAAATGTGCGCGTGTGTGTTTGTGTGTGTGTGTCTGGGGCTGATTAACCACAAAATCAGAGCCACAGACACCGTGGCTGCCTGCAGGCAATCAAGCCACCGCAGCGATGAAGTGGGAAAACTTTACTGAATGACGTTAAGTGCTTCAATTAGGCAGTATTTACATTCATTCATATCTCATTGACCACCTACTACACATTATAGCTGCTGCACCAGACAAAATGAAGTCATTTCCTAACGCTCCAGTCATAGAGTCATACAGCGTGGAAACAGGCCCTTCGGCCCAACTTGCCTGCACCGGCCAACATGTCCCATCTACACTAGTCCTGCCTGCCTGCCTGTGTTTAGCCCATAGCCCTCCAAACAAGTCCTATCCATGTGGCTGTCTAAATGTTTCTTAAACATTGCGATATTACCTGCCTCAGCTACCTCCTCTGGCTGTTCATTCCACACACCCACCACCCTCTGTGTGAAACATTTACCACTCTGGTTCTTACTAATTCTTCCCCCAACACCCGCCCACATTAAACATGTCCTCTGGTTCGCGATTCCCCTACTCTGGGCAAGAGACTCTGGGCGTCTACCCGATCTATTCCTCTCATGATTTTGTACACCTCTATAAGATCACCCCTCATCCTCCTGCACTACAAGTCCCAGCCTGCTCAACCTCTCCCCCATAGCTCAGGCCCTCGAGTCCTGGCTACATCCTTGTAAACAATCTTGGCAAGAAATTTGAGTCAAGTTTGAAATAAGAGGCTGGCAACGCAGTGGGGACTAACATTAGACATAAAATGCTGGAGTAACTCAGTGGGTCAGGCAGCATCTCTGGAGAAAAGGAATAGCTAACATTTCAGGTCGAGACCCTTCTTTAGACCGAGAGTCAGGGGTTTGGAAAATAGAGATATGAAAAGTTTCTGAACAAATCAGAGCCGGCACCAATGAGTAAGGAAAGGTGGAGCCCACAATGGTTCATTGTTGGCTGTGGAAGAGGTGGTAACGTACAGTAAAGCACAGGACTAGGCCCTTCAGCACACTATGCCTGTGCCGAACGTGATGCCAAGAGCAACTCTTATCTGCCTGCACAGCGGTAGAGTTGCTGCCTTACAGCGTCAGAGACCCGGGTTCGATCCTGACTACTGGTGCTGTCTGTACGGAGTTTGTACGTTCTCCCCGTGACCAAAGATGCACAGGTTCGAAACATAGAAACATAGAAAATAGGTGCGGGAGTAGGCCATTCGGCCCTTCGAGCCACCACCACCACCACCACCATTCAATATGATCATGGCTGATCATCCTAAATCAGTACCCTATTTCTGCTTTCTCCCCATGTCCCTTGCTTCCGTTAGCCCTAAGAGCTATATCTAACTCTCTTTTGAAAACATCCAGTGAGTTATCCTCCACTGCCATCTGTGGCAGAGAGTTCCACAGGTTTGTAGCTTAATAGGCTTCGGTTAAAAAAAAAATGTTTATTTCGGGTCGAGACCCTGCTTCAGAATCCATTAGAGTCTTTCAGGGTCTGAAGAAGGGTCTAGACCTGAACCATTCCTTCTATCCAGAGATGCTGCCTGTCCCGCTGAGTTGCTCCAGCGTTTTGTGTCTATCTTCGGTTTAAACCGGCATCTGCAGTTCCTTCCTGCACATTTTGGTTTTGCGTGTCGGATTGAATATTTCATTGAAAGATACAGCATGGAAACAGGCCCTTCAGCCCATTGAGTCTACGCCAACCATTGATCACCCGTTCACACTAGTTCTATATTATCCCACTTTCACTTCCACACCCCACATGCTGGGGGAAATTTTACAGCGGCCAACTAAACCACAAACTCGCAAATCTTTGGGATGTTGGGAAAGTGCAAATTCCGCAGACAGCACTGTAGTCAGGGTCGACCCCGGATCTCCGGCACTGCGAGGCAGCAACTCTACCGCTGCGCCACCGTGCAACACTATCCATGTGCTATCCAAGCCAGACACAAAGTGATGGAGTAACTCCACCCTTCTTCAGAACTTGTTTCCACATACATAAATACAACAGTGAAGAACATAGTTCACAGATCGTAGCGTAACCGTGCTAGAGAACCATGCCCGCCTGCGTAAGCCTTCCTCTCCTCTCTCTGATTCACTCACCCTGTTCCTTAGTGCTCTCCTTTCTGCCGTGCTCCTTCCATCTCTCTTTGTACTCACGTACCTCTTCTTCTGCCCATCTCGCCCACTCCCTCTCCTCCCTCATCTTCTCCTGTCACATACCATTGTTTCATAGAACATAGAACAATGCAACGCAAGAACAGGCCCTTCGACCCACGATGTCTGTGCCGAACATGGTGCCATGATTAACTAATCTCAACTGGCTGCACGTGATCCATATCCCTACATGCCCACGTGCCAATCCAAAACCCTCTTAAATACGTCCATTGTATCTGCCTCCACCACCACCCTTGACACCGTGATCCAGGCACCAACCACCTTGTGTGTTAAAAAAACGTGTCCCGCATATGTCCTTTAAACTTTGTCCCCCTCACCGTAAACCTGCTGCAACTTAAATGCCCAGGAATGATGGAGATTACAAGAATTGGTGAATACTGCCCGATCCATCATGGGTACCGACCACCCCACCGTCGAAGGGATCTACAGGAGTCACTGCCTCAAAATGGCAGCCAGCAACATCAGGGACCCACACCACCCTGGCCACGCTCTCGTTTCACTCCTGCCATCAGGAAGAAGGTAGAGAGGCCTGAAAACGATATAACGTCCAGATTCAGGGGCAGCTTCTTCCCTACAATCATCAGGCTATTGAACACAACAAACTCCATCTAAACTCCGAACTGCCTGGGTTGCATTAGGGACTCTGGGTTTTGTTTTATTTTTGCACTATATTAGGGATTTTACATTTATTTATCTTTTCTCTCGTTTTTATATTATATTTTCTATTGAGTTCTGTGTTTACATTCCTGTTGTGCTGCTGTAGGTAAGAATTTAATTGTTCTGTATTGTGACAAATGCCAATAAAACACTCCTGGCTTTTGACCCTAGCCCTTTAGTCTTTGACATTTCCTCCTTGGGAATTTGGTTCTGTCCGCCCTATCTCTGCCTCTCATAATTTTATACACCGATCAGATCTCCCTTAAACCTCTGGCAATCCAGAGAGTCTATGCAGAGGGTCCAGAGGAGGTTTACGAAAATGATCCCGGGAATGAGTAGGTTAACATACGATGAGTGTTTGGCGTCACTGGGCCTGTACTCGCTGGAGTTTAGAAGGATGAGGGGGGGGGAACCTCATTGAAACTTACCGAACAGTGAAAGGCCTGGATAGAGTGGATGTGGAGAGGATGTTTCCACTAGTGGGAGAGTCTAGGACCAGAGGTCAAAGCCTCAGAATAAAATGACTTACCTTTAGAAAGGAGGTGAGGAGGAATTTATTTGGTCAGAGGGTGGTGAGTCTGTGGAATTCATTGCCACTAACAGCTGTGGAGGCCAATGTCTATTTTTATGGCAGAGTGGCCTAATTCTGTTCCTATAAATTATGAATCCAAGTCCATCCATCCCCTCCTTATGCCTCAAACCTTCTAATCCACGCGGCATCTTTACCTTCCTCCACTCAGCCCCGACATCCCTCTTTGCTTCTTCAAAAATAGAATCACTTAGTCATACAGAGCGTGGAAACAGGCCCTTCGGCCCAACTTGCCCACACCGGCCAACATGTCCCATTCACACTAGTCCTACCTGCCTGCGTTTGGCCCATATCCCTCTAAACCTGTCCTATCCATGCACCGGTCTAATTGCTTCTTGAACGTTGTGGTAGTCCCTGTCTGAACTATCATCTCCAGCAGCTCGTTCCATACATCCATCACCCATTGCATGAAGACGTTACCCCTCAGAGTCCTATAAAATCTTTCCCCCTTTCACCTTAAATCTTCCCCCTTCACCTTCCCACACACCATGGGAATTGCTGACAATGGCTGAGATTACCCCTTACAGCTAACAAATCTCTTGTGATAGTTTACTTTAATATTACCATTAGTTTAAGATCCATTCAAATGAATGCTTTCGAGACTCATTGAGATTACTAGTAAAGTGGGAACATATAATCAATGGTTATCATTAGCAGTGTGTCTAGAAAAATTGAAGAAGTACATGGATTCGCACTATTTTATGCTTTTAATTGATCAGGCTTTCAGAAAGTAAATCTCTTATCTTTTTTACTAATTTTGATTCTCAAAGTGTGTAGCTACTGATTTACAACATTGGGAGATGTTGGTTGGCACAGTGGTTGGCACAGTGGTGCAGCTGGTGGAGCTGCTGTCTCACAGTGCCAGAGGCCTGGGTTAAATCTGAGGAAAGGTCTCGACCCAAAACGTCACCTATCCATGTTCTCCAGAGATGCTGCCTGATGCAAAAGTACACAGAATGCTGGAGTATCTTAGCAGGCCAGGCGGCATTTCTGGAGAGCATTAATGGGTGACATTTCGGGTCGAGATCATTCGCCAGACTGAGGAAGGGTCTCGGCCTGGAAGATATGTCACCTGTCCATGTTCTCCAGAGATGCTGCCTGGCCCGCTGAGTCACTCCAGCACTCTGTGTTATTTTGCATCAGGCAGCATCTCTGGAGAGAAGGAATGGGTGATGTTCAGGTTGAAACCCTTCTTCAGACTGCTGACACTGAAGAAGGTAATGATAGCAAGTGCTGATAGCACACAACAAAATGCTTTTCACAATACCTCTGCATGACCACGTGTGTTTTCTCCGAGATTTCCTCCCACACTCCAAAGACGTACAGGTATGTAGGTTAATTGGCTTGGTGTTTGTATAGATTGTCACTCGTGTGTGTAGGATAATGTTAATGTGCAGGGATCGCTGGTCGGTGCGGACTCAGTGGGCCGAAGGGCCTATTTCTGCGCTGAATCTCTGCTGAATAATATGAAGATGTACTCACATATATAATAATACTCGTTTCCGGGTCGAAACTCAAAGCCTAGGGAAAACGGTGTGAAGAGCTGGAACTTCTCGGAGAACTTCAGGGGACCGTTTGGCGTGCGTGGCCTGTTGCACTCCCAGCGTTTGAAGCCATTGTCCTTGTGGTCGCAGCTCCTGTAGCCGTCGAAGTTCACCATGTAGAGAATGTAGCTCTCTGTCTTTTCCTCGGGCACCGAGTCGTCATAGTGGGGACAGTAGATGTCGAGATAGTCATTGATGCAGACGTCCACTGTGTAGTCACCTCTGTGAAACCTAACGATGGGGGGAAAAAGCGATTCAGTCAATGGATTCAACTAAACCCAAGTCTTCGCAATTAGACTCATAGTCATACGGCACAGAAAGCAGGCCCTTCGGCCCAACCTGCACATGCCGGCCAAGATGCCCCATCTACACAAGTCCCTCCTCCCCGCGTTTGGCCCATATCCCTCTAAACCTTGCCGACAAACTGTCCACAGTGTACAGATACAGGATAAAGGGTATAACATTTAGTGCAAGATAACATTCAGTAAAGTCCGATGATAGTTATGTTTCTGTTATGAGTCAGCAGAGAGCATCGTTAGACCAGCATGGAAGCCGGCCCTTCGGCCATTGGAGACCATGCCGTCCACCCATCACCTGTTCATATTAGTTTTATGCTATCCCACTTTTTCATCCACTCCCGATGCATTAGGAGCAATTTTTACAGAGGCCAATTAACCTACAAATCCACACGTCCTTGGAGATGTGGGAAGAAACTGGAGCACCCAGAGGAAACCCATGCGCGGTCACAGGGAAAATGTGCAAACTCCACACAGACAGCATCCGAGATCAGGATCGAACCCGGGTCTCTGGCGCTGTGAGGCAGCAGCTCTACCGGCTGCGCCACCATGCCTACATGAAAGACAAAGGTTTGACTGGCATCCTTGTTTTCTTTAACATGAAATGTTAATGGCAAAAAGATAGGGGGGGGGGTCTTGCAACCATATTAATGCCCCCTCCCTGATTGAGGGAAGGCAAGGGCAGCAATTGAGGGTGGCTCGATTACACAGCGGTAGTGTTGCTGTCTTCCAGCACAAGAGACCCGACTGTGGGTGCTGTCTGTACGGAGTTTATACACTCTCCCCGTGACCGCGTAGCTTTTCTCAGAGATCTTCGGTTTACTCCAACACTCTAAAGACTTATAGGTTTGTAGGTTAATTGGCTTGGTTTAAATGTAAATTGTCCCTTGTGTGCAGGATAGTTTAGTTTAGATACACAGCGCGGAAACAGGCCCTTCAGCACACTGTGTCCGCAGCGACCAGCGATCCCCGCACACTAACACTACCCTACACACACTTGACACAATTGACATTTATACCAAGCCAATTAACCTACAAACCTACAGGCAACGTATTTACACGTGTGCTAATGTGCAGGGTTGGCTGGTGGGCCTGTTTCTATATCTCTGAACTAAAGTAAGGCAACTTTGCAATTTTAGTTGTGACTCAAGCCTGCTTTCAACATAATCCATCCAGCTAAGCAGACAGTGCTAAGTAAAGACATTCCATTCGTACGTGAGTGCCTCGGCCCAGTAGGTTGTTAGGAAACTGCCTCTCTGACTATTAGAGGGCATGCACCATTAAACTCCACATGCACGATGCCTCTTGGAGCACTTGCTCGTTCAGGAGTTCGGCTCGTCCTGTCAGCTCGGCTGGTGAACGTGTAGAGAGAGAAGTTGCGGCAATGTGAAATGAAAGAAGTGCCAGAGGGCTGGGGGAGAGAGGGGGGGGAGAGGGAGGGGGGGGGAGAGAGAGAGAGAGAGAGAGAGAGAGAGAGAGAGAGAGAGAGAGAGATAGAGAGAGAGAGATGGAAGAGATAGATAGAGAGGAGAGAGAGAGAGAGAGAGATAGAGAGGAGAGAAGGGGGAGAGGAGGGGGCGAGGAGAGGGAGAGAGGGAAGGGAGAGAAGAAGGAGGGAAGAGAGAGATGTGTAGGAAAGAACTGCAGATGCCGGTTTAAATCAAAGATAGACACAAAACGCTGGAGTAACTCAGCGGGACAGGCAGCATCTCTGGAGAGAAGGAATGGGTGACGTTTCGGGTCAAGACCTTTCTTCAGAGAGAGAGAGTAGGAAACAGACAAGGGGATTTGCCTCACTTTTTCGCATGATGCACAATCACACACGGTTCACTTAACAGTTTAATACCGAGGAAGCAGAGCGAGGAGACGATATTTATATCTCCAAGCAGCTCCAGGGGACAGAAACCAAACGCAGGTGTGTTGTGATTTATCAGCCGAGCATTCGGTATTTGGAAATGACTCCACGTTACAGACCTGAGGCCTGGAGGTCACGAGGTGGTTATTTTTATCAACACCAATTAGCAGGCACCAGATGCAAAGGTGAGGGCAACGGGCTGAGTGAAGCTGGAAGGAATGACGTGCCTGGAGTCTCCCGCCCGGTGGAACCCCAACACCAGGTGCAACTTGTGGGTGGGGCCGGTGTAGCAGGTGCGGCCTACAAGCCTGGCTTCCACCGAGCTCAATTAATGTCTTCCGATGGGATCCGCGGGCTCACAGTCAGTGCCCGCGGGTCATTGGAGATTCCGGGCACCCAGTGCTAATGCCTCTCGTTAAAGCCTTTGCTGTTAACGAACAAGCATCTGCAGCCTTGCTGATGTTAAAAGGCAGCTGTCTTTGCAAAACCGTCTCTCGTTTGTTGTCAAACACATGGATGGAGGCAATAAATGATCTGCGAGTTCACCCTGCCGGTGCCATCCCTCTGCTGGTTTCAGAAGGGGGAGAAAACTCCATGAGCCAAATAATCCGTGAAGGAAACGGGGAATGACAGAAAGAGGCCGGTTCTCTGGATGCTTTCAAGAGAGAGCTAGATACGGCTCTTAAAGACAGCGGAGTCAGGGGGTATGGGGAGAAGGCAGGATTGGGGATGATCAGTCATGATCACATTGAATGGCGGTGCAGGCTCGAAGGGCCGAATGGCCTACTCCTGCACCTATTGTCTATTGTCCATTAAGGTCCCGGTGAGCCGCAGCCATATCCCGGGGTGGGAGATTGCAACCTTCACGTGGTCCGCCCTGTTTCGACTAATGCAATCAACCCGACGTGCACAATCAAACATGATGAAATAGAACAAGTTGACTGCAACTTTAGGCTGTGCACGCCATACGCAAGAAGAAGAAGCGGCTGTATCCCGACAGCAGGTCTGGCACGCCCAACGTGGAACCGAGAGAGGGACGCTACTGAGCTCGATACCCAATCACCCCCCTGAAGACCGGGAACCGGAGAGGAGAGGGGTGTGGATGGAGTCGGCAATGTTGGCGGGCGCTGGACAAGGGGCCCGATAAGAGGAACAAGTGGGGGGAGGGGCCTTACCTTCCGCGCCCTCGAGGTCGGCCACGGGAGGGGCCCCCGGGGCACGAAGGCCGAAGATGGGACGACGGTTCTTGGGACGGCCGGAATGAAGCCGACGGCTGTAACAGGCCTTTATGGCCATCTGCAGATGGGACTTTACAAATGGTGCCAAAACCTGGCACCTCTTCCATATAGACTCAGTTGGCCGTTTCCATACATGATGAACTTAACCGGGATATCGTTCGTAGGTTCTAGGAGCAGAATTTAGGCCATTCGGCCCATCAAGTCTACTCCGCCATTCAATCATGGCTGATCTATTTTTCTCTGTCAGATAGACTCAAAAAGCTGGAGTAACTCAGCGGGACAGGCAGCATCTCAGGAGAGAAGGAATGGGTGACGTTTCATAGAAACATAGAAACATAGAAATTAGGTGCAGGAGTAGGCCATTCGGCCCTTCGAGCCTGCACCGCCATTCAATATGATCATGGCTGATCATCCAACTCAGTATCCCATACCTGCCTTCTCTCCATACCCCCTGATCCCCTTAGCCACAAGGGCCACATCTAACTCCCTCTTAAATATAGCCAATGAACTGGCCTCAACTACCCTCTGTGGCAGAGAGTTCCAGAGATTCACCACTCTCTGCGTGAAAAAAGTTCTTCTCATCTCGGTTTTAAAGGATTTCCCCTTTATCCTTAAGCTGTGACCCCTTGTCCTGGACTTCCCTAACATCGGGAACAATCTTCCTGCATCTAGCCTGTCCAACCCCTTAAGAATTTTGTACGTTTCTATAAGATCCCCTCTCAATCTTCTAAATTCTAGAGAGTATAAACCAAGTCTATCCAGTCTTTCTTCATAAGACAGTCCTGACATCCCAGGAATCAGTCTGGTGAACCATCTCTGCACTCCCTCTATGGCAATAATGTCCTTCCTCAGATTTGGAGACCAAAACTGTACGCAATACTCCAGGTGTGGTCTCACCAAGACCCTGTACAACTGCAGTAGAACCTCTCTGCTCCTATACTCAAATCCTTTTGCAATGAAAGCTAACATACCATTCGCTTTCTTTACTGCCTGCTGCACCTGCATGCCTACCTTCAATGACTGGTGTACCATGCCACCCAGGTCTCGCTGCATCTCCCCCTTTCCCAATCGGCCACCATTTCGGGTTGAGACCCTTCTTCAGAACTCTTTCCCTCTCAACCCAATTCTCCTGCCTTCGCCCATAACCCCCGACACCCGTACGCATGTAAGGCAATAATCTTCCTCACTGTACCTTGATACATGAGATAATAAAGGAACCATTGAAAAAGTGACTTTTTTTCCCCAATGCTCAAGTTTATGGTGGTGTTGGATAATGACCAAACGATGTGGGAGTGCTTGATGGTTTGGCCTCTTGTCTCTCAGTCAGAACAGCATAGGTACATGGCTCAGAATCCATGCATGCACGTGATCCATATCTCTCCATTCCCTGCATATCCACGTGCCCATACAAAATTGCCACTATCATATCTGCCTCCACCAACACTTCAGGATCTTAAAAGCTCTTACAACAGTCCCTAAAAAAAAAAATCATTGGTACTTATAGATTTGCTTTCTTATAAAAAGTTCTCTTTGTCAACAGAAATTCACCCAGTTTCCTGCTGAATCGTTTAAAAGACTCTGAATGAACAAAGCTGCACTGAGAGCAGTGATTTGTTCCTCTTTTCGTGTTAACTTCGGAGCTATTTGTTGACTCTGAGCACAACTTAAGGATTGTGAGAAGATAAAATCTACTTTGTTCCTCCTGGAACAGGGGGTTTGCATTTAACAGTTCCAGGGTAAATGAGTTATAGCCATTTGTAGTTGATGGAAATCTAAAAAGAAAGATGAAAATTGATGGAAAAACACAGTGTGGAAAGAGGCCATTCAGCCCACTGAGTCCATGCCGACCATCACACTAACCCTATGTTATCCCACTCTCGTATCCACTCTAGAGGGCGGGCTGAAAGGCCTGTTTCCACGCTGTATCTCTAATATCTAAAGGGGGATTATACAATGATACAGCTTGTACAAAAGCTCTTTGGCCAATTATATTCGTGCTGAAATACATGATAAGGTTATCCTTTCTAACTCCAAAGACCAAAGTCTAAAAGTGGGTGCAGAGTTTCATGAAAGCTAACTAGTCCACATCAGATCACCAGTCTTTGTGAAGCAATTCTGACTGTGTGGTTGATGAGGCAAGTGCAAAGTTCCCGACGAGAAAATGGCACAAACTTGAGACATGGGATTGAAGCATTGGCAATTAAAATCTGGCACTAACAACTGTTCATTTAATGCTTCAGTGCCATGCCCCCCAACCACCCAGGGGGATGTGCTTAAACTCACTCTGAAAATAGATCACTTGCTAGAGAGAAGTGACGTTCAGTAGAAATTGCAGCGCACACACACACATGGGTCATTTGTCTGAACCCGGACTGTCTAGCATTATGTGTAGGAAGGAAGGAAAGATTTGCAGATGCTGGTTTAAAGTGAAGATAGACACAAAATGCTGGGGTAAAGGGGCTGTCCCACTTGGGCCACTTAATCAGCGAGTTCTGGCGAGTTTGCCCTCGATTCGTACACACAGCATGGTCGACTCGAGGCCTCAGCTAGCTTGCGGCGTTTTTTTCAACATGCTGAAAAATGCCCGCGAGTAGAAAAAGGTCGCCATGGAAAAAAACGATACTTTTTTTACTCATAGGTTTAGTCGTTGTAGGTCGGCATGTTAGTCGTAGGTAATCGAGGGTAGTCAAAGGTAGTCTTCATCATAGTCAAAGGGAGGTCGATGGAGATCGAAGGAGGTCGTCTTCACTATCGACAATTCGGTGTCCAATTTTCCCGAAGTCAGTCGTAGCTAGTCGTAGCGAGTCAAAGCTAGTCTTCAGCATTGTTAACGGAGGTCGAAGGAGGTCTTCAACATGACGAGCAAAGAGTAGGAGTAAAAGGGTCCTTTTCACAATGGCGGGCAGTGACTAGTGGGGTACCGCAAGGCTCAGTGCTGGGACCCCAGCTATTTACAATATATATTAATGATCTGGATGAGGGAATTGAAGGCAATATCTCCAAGTTTGCGGATGACACTAAGCTGGGGGGCAGTGTTAGCTGTGAGGAGGATGCTAGGAGACTGCAAGGTGACTTGGATAGGCTGGGTGAGTGGGCAAATGTTTGGCAGATGCAGTATAATGTGGATAAATGTGAGGTTATCCATTTTGGTGGCAAAAACAGGAAAGCAGACTATTATCTAAATGGTGGCCGATTAGGAAAAGGGGAGATGCAGCGAGACCTGGGTGTCATGGTACACCAGTCATTGAAAGTAGGCATGCAGGTGCAGCAGGCGGTGAAGAAAGCAAATGGTATGTTGGCTTTCATAGCAAAGGGATTTGAGAAAAGGAGCAGGGAGGTTCTACTGCAGTTGTACAGGGTCTTGGTGAGACCACACCTGGAGTATTGCGTACAGTTTTGATCTCCAAATCTGAGGAAGGACATTATTGCCATAGAGGGAGTGCAGAGAAGGTTCACCAGACGGATTCCTGGGATGTCAGGACTGTCTTATGAAGAAAGACTGGATAGACTTGGTTTATACTCTCTCGAATTTAGGAGATTGAGTGGGGATCTTATAGAAACTTACTAAATTCTTAAGGGGTTGGACAGGCTAGATGCAGGAAGATTGTTCCCGATGTTGGGGAAGTCCAGGACAAGGGGTCACAGCTTAAGGATAAGGGGGAAATCCTTTAAAACCGAGATGAGGAAAACTTTTTTTTCACACAGAGAGTGGTGAATCTCTGGAACTCTCTGCCACAGAGGGTAGTTGAGGCCAGTTCATTGGCTATATTTAAGAGGGAGTTAGATGAGGCCCTTGTGGCTAAAGGGATCAGGGGGTATGAAGAGAAAGCAGGTACGGGATATTGAGTTGGATGATCAGTCATGATCATATTGAATGGCGGTGCAGGCTCGAAGGGCCGAATGGCCTACTCCTGCACCTAATTTCTATATATTTCTATGACATTTTTTCAAACTCTCCTAAACTCGCCAATTATGTTGCCCAAATGGGACAGCCCCTTAACTCAGCGGCACAGGTAGCATCTTTGGGGAGAAGCAATGGGTGACATTTCGTGTTGAGACATAGAAACATAGAAACGTAGAAAATACGTGCAGGAGGAGGCCATTTGGACCATCGAGCCAGCACCGCCGTTCATTGTGATCATGGCTGATCGCCCCCAATCAATAACCCGTGCCTGCCTTCTCCCCATATCCCTTGACTCTACTAGCCCCTAGAGCTCTATCTAACTCTCTCTGAAATCCATCCATTGCCCTCTGTGGCAGGGAATTCCATAAATTCACCTTTGTTCAGTATTGTCTTTGACCCATTCTTGCCTGTCCCGCTGAGTTTCTCCATCATTTTCTGTCGAGCATTTTGTTCCCTGTTTGTCTTGCGGTACATTATGGGTACAAACTAGCAGACAAAGAACCTCAAAACATGATGAGTACATTGTAGCACCAGGGGATCCTAACTAAAACAATTAAGGGCAAACAGCTAGGATCTGTAATGATGACAATGGCTTATGAGATTGAAGGCAGGCACATAATGCTGGAATAACTCAGCGGGCCAGGCAGCATCTCTGGAGAGAAGGAATGGACTACGTCGCCCATTCCTTCTCTCCAGAGATGCTGCCTGTCCCGCTGAGTTACTCCAGCATTTTGTGTCTACCTTTGATTTCAACCAACATCTGCAGTTCTTTCTTAAGGGCCTGTCCCACTTTCACGACCTCTGCCGAGTTTGCCCTTGACTCATACTTGCAGCATGGTCGTCACGTGGTCGTAGGTAGGTCGTAGCAGGTCGTGATGCTAGTCGTAGATACTCGTGGCATCAAGTAGGTCGCGGCGTTTTTTCAACATGATGAAAAATGTCCACGAATAGAAAAGGTCGTGAATTATGTCGTGAAAGCGGGACAGGCCCTTTACACATTAGGACTTATCAGATTGGTCTTTTACAAAATCCACCAGGTTTACGAAGGAAATCTGTCTTTCTTATCCAGCCTGACATTTATATGAGTCCAGATCGATCAACGGTCCTGCCTCTTTCAACTTCCACCATCTGGTGAAATGCTCAGTGTCCTCCGGGGAACAAACTTCCAGGTTCCTTACTGTTTTTTGAGTCACCACCTCAGGTCCCCAGATTATCACCTTTCCCCCATTTTCCCGCAAGTGGAAACATCATCGGTTAAAGTCGTAACAGATAATAAAAATGAACTGCAGATGCTGGTTTATACCAAAGGTAGACACAAAGCTCTGGAGTAACTCAGCGGGCCAGGCGGCATCTACGGAGGAAATTGATAGATGATGTTTTGGGTCGGGTCTGAAGAAAGGTCAGAGTATTGAGTATAGAAGTTGGGAGGTTATGTTAAGTTATCTCAATGAGGCCACACTTATAGTGTTAGACAATAGACAGTAGGCCATTTGGCCCTTCGAGCCAGCGCCGCCATTCACTGCGATCATGGCCTATCATCCCCAATCAGTACGCCGTTCCTGCCTTCTCCCCATATCCCTTGACTCCGCTATCTTTAAGTCGTCTATCTAACTCTCTCTTGAAAGCCTCCAGAGAATTGGCCTCCACTGCATTCTGAGGCAGAGAATTCCGCAGATTCACAACTCTCTGTGTGAAAAAGTTTTTCCTCATCTCCGTTCTAAACGGCTTACCCCTTATTCTTAGCCTGTGGCCCCTTGTTCTGGACTCTCCCAACATCGGGAACATGTTTCTTGCCTCTAGCGTGACAAACCCTTAATAATCTTATATGCTTCAATAAGATCCCTCTCATCCTTCTAAACTCCAGAGTAAACAAGCCCAGCCATACCATTGTGTGCTCAGTTCTGGTCACCATGGTATAGGAAAGATGTTGTCAAGCTGGCAAGGGTGCAGAGAAGATTTCCGAGGATGTTGCCAGGACTCGAGGGCCTGAAGGATGGAGAGGTTGAGCAGGCTAGGACTTTACTCCTTGGAGCGCAAGAGGATGAGGCATGATATTACAGGGGTGCACAAAATCATGAGAGGAATAGATCGGGTAAACACACAGTCTCTTGTCTAGCGTAGGGGTATCGAGAACAGAAGACAAAGTTTTAAGGTGAGGGGGGAAAGATTTAAAAGGAACCTTAGAGGTAGCTTTTTTAACACAAAAAATGTATGGAACGAGCTGCTGGAGGAGGTTGAGGCAGGTACTATCGTAATGGATAAGTTTATAGTTCGCTGATCAGCACGGGCTCGGTGGGCCGAAGGGCCTGTTTCTGCGCTGTATCTCTAAACTAAACTAAAATCTGAAGTAGGGTCCCAATCTGAAACCACCTATCCATGTTTTCTAGGGAGGCCGCCTGACCCGCTGAGTTACTCCAGCACTTTGTTTCCTTCAGAGTAAATCCTCTAAATAGGTCTATCCAAAGTGGACGGCCATACTAAGTGAGAGTCCATAAGATGACTAATCAAAGAGTACAGTCAAAGAGATATATTTCCTTTTTCAGGTGGGTAGGATGTTCCTGCGATCTATTTCCCCGCACAGTCATTCCATCAAGAATACTGGCAGCCACTAAAAGATAAGACACAAAAAGTTGGAGTAACTCAGCAGGTCAGGCAGCATCTCTGGAGAAAAAGAATAGGTGATGTTTCATGCCGAGACCCTTCTTCAGACTTCAGGGAAATGAGAGATATGAAAAGGTACATAGAACAAATTAATGAAAGATTTGCAAAAAGACAAACCAAAGCCAGCAACGATGATCAAGGGAAGGTGGAGTCCACAATGCTCCATTGTTGGATGTGGGGAAGGTAATAACGAGGGATCCAGACAGTGAAACACAGCAGGATGACAGCGAAACTAGCAGGATGACTAGGGTGGGGGGGACGGATAGACAGAGAGAGAGGGAATGCAAGGGTCACTTGAAGTTAGAGAAATTAATATTCATATCGAAGACAGATGCAACATATTGGAGTAACTCAGTGAGTCAGGCAGCATCTCTGGAGAAAAGGAATAGATGATGTTTTGGGTCGAGACCCTTCTTCAGACCAGAGATGCTGCCTGACCTGTTGAGTTACTCCAGCTGTTTGTGCCTGTCTGCGGTTTAAACCAGCATCTGCAGTTCCTTGGTACACAGAAAAAGCTGGAGAAATTCAGCGGGTGCAGCAACATCTATGGAGCGAAGGAAATAGGCAACGTTTCGGCCCGAAACGTTGCCTATTTCCTTCGCTCCATAGATGCTGCTGCACCCGCTGAGTTTCTCCAGCTTTTTTGTGTACCTTCGATTTTCCAGCATCTGCAGTTCCTTCTTAAACACATCTGCAGTTCCTTGCCTGCTCAATATTCATACCGCTGGGTTGCAAGCTGCCCAAGCGAAATATGAGGTGCTATTCCTCCACAAACATAATTGGATTACAGGATCAACCGCACACCCCCCTACATCTGTCAGATTTTCCAACACGATAAGAAGGTTGCAAGCTAAAGCAATAATTCCCCCTGCACTCCAATAACATCCTGCTCTTTGGCATCGGAACACATGAAACAGCAGCAGGATTACGACATGTAGCCCCTCGAGTCTGCTCTGCCATTCAATGGTCTGGCTCAACTACAAACCCTCCCTTCCCCTGCCCCGTGTAGAGAGCATATCGACTGGTCGCATCGCGGCCTGGTTCGGCTACTCCAACGCCCAGGAGCGAAGAAAACTGCAACAAGTGGTGAACACTGCCCAGTCCTTCACGGGCTCTGACCTCCCCACCAACATCGAAGGGGTTTACCAGAGCCGCTGCCTCAAAAAGGCAGCCAGCATCATCAGAGACCCACACCACCCTGGCCACACACTCATTTCACCCCTGCCATTGGGAAGAAGGTGCAGGAACCTGAAAACTGTAACATCCAGGATCAGGAGCAGCCTCTTCCCTACAGCCACTAGGCGATTAAACACTACAACCTCATATAACCATATAACAATTACAGCACGGAAACAAGACATCCCGGCCCTTCTAGTCCGTGCCGAACACTTATTCTCCCCTAGTCCCATCTACCTGCACTCAGACCATAAACCTCCATTCCTTTCCCGTCCATATACCTATCCAATTTATTTTTAAATGATAAAATCGAACCTGCCTCCACTACTTCCACTGGAAGCCCATTCCACACAGCCACCACTCTCTGAGTAAAGAAGTTCCCCTTCATGTTACCCCTAAAATTCTGTCCCTTAATTCTCAATCTCTGAACTACACAGACTAGTATTGTTATTATTGCACTATTATTGTGTGTTTGTTATGTGTACATATGTGTGTGTGTGTGTGTATATACGCACTCTCAACTTTGTTCCCTCATTTATTATATTGTTTACATATTCTGTTGTGCTGCCGCAAGTTGGAATGTCATTGTTCTATCTGGGACATACATGACAATAAAACTCTCTTGACTCTTGAATGCCCGTACCAGCGAATCATCCACAGACCCCGGGGATGGAGAATCTTAAAGATTCACAACCTTCTGAGCCAAGCCATTTCTCCTCGGCACAACGCTGCAACACCTTGTGATTGCCAAATAGCTGCCTGGTCACTTTGTTTGCTTTCGTTTCATTGTCGCGTGTGCCGAGGTACAGTGAAAAGCTTTCTTGTTGCGTGCCAACCAGTCAGTCCATGTGCCATCCATAATATTCCAATCAAGCTGTCCACAGTGTACAGAGGCAGGATAAAAGGAAAAACGTTTAGTGCAAGATAAAGTCCAATAAAGTCCAATTAAAGGTAGTCTAAGGGTCAATAGACAATAGGTGCAGGAGTAGGCCGTTCGGCCCTTTGGGCCAGCACCGCCATTCAATGTGATCATGGCTGATCATCCCCAATCAGTACCCCGTTCCTATCTTCTCCCCATATCCCCTGACTCTGCTAATTTCAAGAGCCCTATCTAGCTCTCTCTTGAAAGTATCCAGAGAACCGGCCTCCACCGCCCTCTGAGGCAGAGAATTCCACAGACTCACAACTCTCTGTGAGAAAAAGTGTTTCCTCGTCCCCATTCTAAATGGCTTACTCCTTATTCTTAAACTGTGGCCCCTGGTTCTGGTCGCACTCTTCAAGAGTGGTTTATTATCATGTATTCCAAGCAGAACAATGGAATTCTTACTTGTAGCAGCACGACAGAACATGCAAACATTGTACTCCTTAAACAATATAATAATCAATAAAAAAAAGTTCAGTGTACACACACATACATACACTTAAAAACAAACTAACAATAATAGTGACAAAATCTCCAATGAGATGGATGGTAGCTCAGGACCGCTCTCTAGTTGGTGAGAGGATGGTTCAGTTGCCTGATAGCACTCTGGGCATCTATTCTATCAAATCTTCTTATTGAGATCTCAATCTTTCATAGTCTCCCCATGGGAAGACCTTCAGGAAATAATTCTCTTTATTTCCATGGTGAAATGCCCCTCCAATGTTAATTAGTCTGAAGAAGGTTCTTGACCCAAAACGTCACCTATTTCCTTCGCTCCATAGATGCTGCCTCACCTGCTGAGTTTCTCCAGCATTTTTGTCTACCCTCATTAACTCCCACACAGGCGTAAGCACATGTTCATTTGCTGTGCTCCAGATCCTATTACATTGTTTAGTTTAGAACATCTTGTATTTTAGAACCGTGAGCTCACGTCCTTTAGTTTAGTCTAGAGATACCAAGCGGAAACAAGCCCTTCGGCCCACCGAGTCCGCGCCGACCAGTGATCCCCGCATGTTAACACTATCCTACACACACTAGGCACAAATTACATTTATACCAAGCCAACTGATTTACAAACCTGCCCGTCTTTTGAGTGTCGGAGGAAACCGAACACCTCGGAGCAAACCCAGCCAGGGCATGGGAAGAAGGAACAAACTCCGTACAGACAGCACCTGTAGTCAGGATCGAACCCGGGTATGTGGCGCTGCCAGGCAGCAACTCTACCGCTGGGCCACCATGGCACCCATCTTGGATGAAGGGAACTGGAGATAAGGACAGGGATAGGCCATTCGGCCCCTTGAATGACCTACTGCTGTCATTATCTACATTGTCATTCAAAACGTCATTCCGTCATTCAAAAGGATCATGGCTGGTCTTTCACTTCAATGCCACATTCATGCACAAATGCAGTTTCCTTTGATGTCCTAAATGTCCAAAAATCCATTGATCTCTTCACAGATAGATGCTGCCTGACCCGCTGAGTTTAGTTTAGATTAGAGATACAACATGGAAACAGGCCCTTCAGCCCACACCAACCATCAATCTCCCATGTACGCAAGTTCTATGTTATCCCACTCCCATCCACTCCCTACATACTAGGGGCAATTTGACAAAGGACAATTAACATGGGTGATCGCTGGTCGGCATGGACTTGGTAGGCAGAAGGGCCTGTTTCCATGCTGTATCTCTAAAGCCTAAAAGTCTCTTCAACCTGAGAACAAAACAAGAGTCAACAAGTATGACCTCAGCGATTAGCAAAACGTGAGGAGTCACCACCGCGGTCCGCAGAGTCTGCCTGTGGTTTGTGCTCTTGAAACACGTGCTTAAAACATCAGCAAAAAAAAACGTTTCCGAATGTGCTCAGCTGTGTGAAGAGCCTCACTGCAGGAATTCTCAGAGTCCCTGGGTACAACTTGGTCTCTTCTGCATAGATCCTGTGACAATTATAAACGCCTCTGAAATCCTGAATGCAGCCAATATATTTGGTCAATAAAAGGGAACGTTAGTTTAGTTTAGTTAAGAGATACAGTGCGGAAACAGGCCCTTCGGCCCACCGAGCCTGCACTGTCCAGCAATTCCCGCACACTTTACAATTTACAATTTATATAGAAGCCAATTAACCTACAAACCGGTACGTCTTTGGAATGTGGAAGGAGCTGAAGCACCCGGTGGAATCCTACATGGTCACAGGGAGAATGTACAAACTATGTACAGACAGCATCCATAGTCTATACAGACAGAACCCTTAGTCAGGATCCAACCCAGGTCTCTGGTGCTACCTTCTCCCCATAACCTCTGACACCAGTACTAATCAAGAATCTATCTATCTCCGTCTTAAAAATATCCACTGATGACCTCCACAGCCTTCTGTGGCAAAGAATTCCACAGATTCACCACCCTCTGACAAAATAAATTCCTCCTCATCACCTTCCTATAAGAACATCCTTTAATTCTGAGGCTATGACCTCTAGTTCTAGACTCTCCCACTGGTAGAAACATCCTCTCCACATCCACTCTATCCAAGCCTTTCACGATTCTGTATGTTTCAATGAGGTCCCCCCCCACCCCTTGGGTCAGGTCATGAAAGATCCTTGAATTAGGGCCATCAGATCCATTGGCGCTCATCCGAGAAGATCTACACCTATTGTCCCATCTGAAGGACGTCAACTCTGCTGATGTATTATCTGTCAATACTCCTCTGGAATGTCAGCCTGGGCTTTGAGCTCAACTCTCCCGAGCTGCCGTGTAACATTGCTGATTATAATTTAAAAGTTTGTAATTGAATGCGCGGCGCTCTGGGACTTCCTTGGGACATGACAAGATATTCTTTCTTCTGCATATTCTTTCTTCTTTGCCTGCCCCGAGCCCATCCGTGGGGAAGCAACCTCTCTGATGCTTTTTGCAAAGACAGATGAATCGAGAATTCCCCATTCGGGAAATCCCCGAAGCGCAATTCACTTTAAAATCTTCCATAACTCAAGGAGAAAGAACATGGAGGGCAGCACATATTAAACGGGCTCTTCTTTCAGCGGCATGAACCCGCTCCTGTCTTCAAGGCTGCGCAACTCCCCGCTTCCAACACGTCTCCTATGATCGAATCTCACTACAATGGAGCTGCTTTGCAAGCTGGGAACTGCAGCAGGCACTCATTCAAAATGTCAATGTTGTGGAAAGGCTTCTGATTCTATTTGGAAATTCTTTCGTTTTTGTTTTACTTCTTAGTTTTAGAGGCACGGCGCGGATTTAAACCCCCTCGGCCCGCCGAGTCCGCACCAATCAGCGATCACCCGCACACCAGCAATATCCTACACACACCAGGGACAATTTACATTTATACCAAGGCCAATTCACCAGCAAACCTGTGTATCTTTGGAGTGTGGGAGGAAACCTAAGATCTCGGAGTAAACCCACGCAGTCATGGCGAAAAACAACAGTAAAACGCAAACGAAACGTCGAAGGAATTCAGTGAATTCATCGTAGTTTGATTGAATTGCCTGAATGATAAGAGTATGGAAACAGGCCCTTTGGCCCACTGAGTCCATACTAACCATGGATCACAGTAGGAGATTGCAAAAATATAAGGGCAGCTCAGTGGCACAGCTGGTAGAGCTGCTGCCTCACAATGCTAGAGACACAGGTCCACTCTTAAACGTGGGTGCTGTCTGTGTGGAGTTTGCACGTTTTCCCTGTGACCGTGTTGTTGAATAGTTCTGCATTGTCCAACATCTACAGAGGGCCAATTAACCTATCAACCCACACATCCCTGGGATGTGGGAGAAACCAGAGCACCCATAGAAAACCCCGCAACCTAGAAACTACTTTCCCGACCGAACCATGTGTCTGACAATCAGTTTGTTGGAGCCTTGAGCTTTGTTTGGGAACAGCTCGTTCCAACACCGTGCTAAATTGCAGAGAGTTGTGGATGTAACACAGACCATCACGCAAACCAACCTCCCTTCCATTGACCATCTACACATCGTCTAGTCCTACAGCATACTCAAAGACGAGTCACACCCTGGCCACTCCCTCTTTCCTCCTCTCCCAACAGGCAAGATGTGTGGAAACGCACACCTCCAGATTCAGGGACAGTTTCTTCCCAGCTGTTAACAGGCAACTGAACCATCCGACCACAACTAGAGATCAGCACTGAACTACTATCTACCTCATTGGAGACCCTCGGACTATCTTTAATCGGACTGTACTGGACTTTATCTTACCCTAAACATTATTCCCTTTATCCGATATCTGTACATTGTAGACGATTTGATTGTAATAAGGTATAGCCTTTGAAGAAGGGTTTCAGCCCGAAATGTTACCTATTTCCTTCGCTCCATAAATGCTGCTGCACCCGCTGAGTTTCTCCAGCATTTTTGTGTACCTTAGCCTTTTCATTGACTGGATAGCAGGCAACAAGAAAACTTACAGCTCAATGGTATGAATGTTGATTTCTCTAACTTCAGGTAGCTCTGGCATTCTCTCTCTCTCTCTCTCTCCCTCTCTCTCCCTCCCCCACCCAAGTCGCACTAGCTTCTCGTTTTTTCTACCAACAGCTAACAATGGCCTGTTTCATTTATCATCAGTACATTTTTGCATATCTTTCATTCATTGTTCTTTATCTCTCTACATCATTGCTTATATCTCTCGATTCCCTTATCCCCAACCAGTCTGAAGAAGGTTCCCAACCCAAAACGTCACCCATTCCTTCTTTATAGAGATGCTGCCTGGCCTATTGAGTTACTCCAGCTTTTTGTGTCTATCTTCGGTTTAAACCAGCATCCACAGTTCCTTCCTACACACAAAAGCTTTTCACTGTACTTCGGTACATATAAAATAAACTAAACTGCATAAACTCAGTGATAGATCACCCAATACCCTTTCGTGTGGAGAAGTACAAATGCTCAACTCTTCAAGTCCCATTCCTGAATTGACAGACCCATTTCCTGAGAATATGTCCCCCACTTCCTCCCCACTGCCTTTTTTGATGACTCTTCAATCAAGCATTATAAAGATTGCCGCTCAGTCCACCTGATCTCCCGGTTGCTAAATACTTTAATTCTCCTTCCCATTCCCACACCAACCTTTCTGTCCTCAGTCTCCTCCATTGTCAGGGCGAGGCTGGACGCAAATTGGAAGAACAGCATCTCATATTTCGCTTGGGCAGCTTACAGCCCAGAGGTATGAATATTGATTTCTCTAATATCAAGTAACCACGGCATTCCCTCTCTCTCTGTCCCTCTCCCACCCAAGTCGCTCCAGCTTATCGTTTTCACCCAACAAACAGCTAACAATGAATGGCCTGTTTCTTTTATCATCGTTACTTTTTTGCATATCTTTCATTCATTGTTCTTTATCTCTCTACATCATCGTCTGTATTTCTCAGTTCCCTTTTCCCATACTAGTCTGAAGAAGGGTCTCGACCCTACACGCCAGCCATTCCTTCTCTCCAGAGATGCTGCCTGTCCCGCTGAGTTACTCCAGCATTTTGTGTCTTTCTTTGGTTAAAGCCAGCATCTGTGGTTCCTTCCTACACAATCCTTCTTCAGTGATGGTTAAGGGCCCGTCCCACTGTACGAGGTAATTCAAGAGCTCTCCCGAGTTTACAAAAAAAAACTCGTGGTAAGTATGTAGAATGTATGTAGCGAGTACGTCGGAGCTCGGGACGTCTCTTAGCGGCTCGTAACGCTAATGGCGGGTACTCAGGAAACGCAGTAAGCTCGTGAAGTTTTTTCAACATTTTGAAAAATGTCCACGAGAGCCCCAAGTACCTACGAACGGCTATTACTGTAATTCTCCGAGTTCGAATCAGGGGAAACTCGGGAGAACTCTTGAATTACCTCGTACAGTGGGACAGGCCCTTAAGGGGCAAAGATAGTACATCACTTTGGTGACATTCTTGGAGAGACCTGAAAGTTAAGGAATCTTTATCTTGAGTTTTGTTTAGAGATATGCTGTTGAACCAGTCCCTTCAGCCCACCAAGTCCGTGCTGAACAGTGGCACCCATACACTTGTCCGATCCTACAAACTAGGGACCATTTACAAAAGCCAATTAACCTACAAACCCGCACGTCTTTGGATTGTGGGAGGACACCGGAGCACCCAGCCAAAACCCACATGTTTAGCTTAGTTTGGTTCAGTCTATTGTCACTTGTACTGAGGTACATTGAAAAGCTTTAAGTTGCATGTTATCCAGTCAGCGGAAAGACTATGCATGGTTACTGTCGAGCCATCCACAGTGTACAGATAGCAGATATAACAGGGTTCACGTGGTGAAGGTACAAACTCTGTACCACCTCGTTACAAACAGTAACATACTAAAGTTCGGTGGCACCCTCAGCAATAGATCATCCACAGCCCGTTTGTACCAAATGTACAAACTCTGTCCAGAATGCCAACGTCCTGGTTCATGTTCAATAGCAGGTGGGACAGTGGTACAGCGTATAGAGTTGCTGCCTCACAGCGCCAGAGGCCCGGGTTCGATCCTGACCGTGGGTGCTGTCTCTGTGGAGTTTGCACCTTCTCGCTGTGACCACGTGGGTTTCCTCCGGGGGCTCCAGTTTCCACCCACCTCCCAAAGACGTGCGGGTTTGTAGGTTAATTGGCTTCTCTCAATTGTTCCTTAAACTGATGTAAGAGAGATGACTGGTCGAAGTGGACCCGGTGGGCCAAAGGGCCTGTTTCCACACGCTACCTCTGAAAACCTAAACCCAAAACATCTCAAGGACGTGTGGGTTTGTAGGTTAATTGGCCCTTGGCGAATTGGCCCTGGTATATTGGGAGTAGATGAGAGAGTGGGATAATGGAGAACTAGTGTGAACGGGTGGTCAATGATGGTGTGAACTCAGTGGGCTGAATAGCCTGTTCCCAAACTGTATCTCTAAACTTGACTCAATCCAATTCTATTATTATTTAGTGAGTGTCCTTTCATAACTTCCCCTCCCTTCCCTCACATAACTCTTCCCCCCCTTCTTTATCCCCCACCACTTCCTGTGCCCTACCCGACTCACATCTTTTTCTCCCCACTCCACCTCCCTGTCCACCTTTATTCCTTCCTCTAGCTTCACAATTTACAACTCTTCAATCTTCTCACCCCTGTGCTCTGCCCAACCATCTGCCTTTCACTGGCCTGGGCTGACGGGCCTGTTTCCATGCATCATCCAAACAGGGTTACGCACTGGTAGAGTTGCTGCCTCACAGCGCCAGAGACCCGGGTTCCATCCTGACTACGAGTGCTGTCTGTACGGACTTTGTACGTTCCCCTCGTGACCTGCGTGGGTTTTCTCCGAGATCTTCAGTTTCCTCCCACACTCTGAAGGCGTACAGGTTTGTAGGTTAACTGGCTTGGTATATAAACAAAATGTAAAAATGGGCCCTAGTGTGTGTGTGTGTGTGTGTGTGTGTGTGTGTGTGTGTGTGTGTGTGTGTGTGTGTGTGTGTGTGTGTGTTTGTGTAGGATATTGTTAATGTGCGGGGATCGCTGGTCGGCAGAGACTCAGTGGGCCGAAGGGCCTGTTTCCACACTGCATCTATAAACTAAACTAAACTAAATACAGCATGGAAACAGGCCCTTAGACCCATGCTGACCTGTTCACATCAGTTCTGTGTTATTCCACCTTCACATCCACTCCCTAACTAAGCTATCTCCAAACCACATTCAACTAAACAGTGGAAATGCTGCTGTCAGAGAGCCAGTCACTGCTAGGGAATGGTTCACTAATTGCCAGTGCCTGCGGGAGGCCTCTGGAGTTGGGATTCAATCCCTCCTTTGTTGCACCCCTTCCGAGGCAATTAACTCCCCTCTGATCAAGGACAACAAAACCGGACATCTGTTGTACAGTGGGACTACCATGAGGAGAAGTTTCAAAAGGTCATAAGCCTCTACCTCAGAGAGCTGCCAATACTCAGTCTTTAAGATCTTGGATCAATAGACATTAGAGGACTGAAGAGAAATTAGCAAGTAGCATTGAGATTTAACATCCACCAGATCTCAGTGAAAGCCTGAGAACGCTTGAACAATTTGCTCTCTGTTCTAGGTTCCAGTTAGTTTAGTTTAAAGATAAAGCAGGGAAACAGGCCCTTCGGCCCACCGAGCCTGTACCGACCACACCTTACACACTAGGGACAATTTACAATGTTTATCGAGGGAAACTAACCTAGAAACCTGCACTTCTTTTGGAGTGTGGGAGGAAACCGGAGCTCCAGGAGAAAACCCACGCGGGTCACGGGGAGAACGTACAAACTCCACACAGACAGCACCCGTAGTCAGGGTCCAACCCGGGTCTCTGGTGCTGTGTGGCAGTAACTCTCCTCACCAACCTGTCTCCACCTGCTACTTCACCCAAACATCACCACCTCCATCCCCTCCACAGGTGTGAAGAAGGGTCCACACCCGACCTTTCTTTTCTCCTGAGGTGCTGCCCGACCCGCTGGGTTACACCAGCACTTTGCGTCCAAATGTGAAAGGGGAGTTGGTTTGGATGTAATACAGTGGCTCCACTGGAGGGAACGTTGGCCTGTCTGATGACCTTTCAGAACGACTTCCTTTCCTTGTTCTGAAGAGAAGTATTTTTTTGTGTCTGAGTCGAGCACTCGACAGTATTACACGGCTTGCTCCTGACCCTGAAGGCCAGCCATCTCCTTCCTTGCAGCAGAAAGGAAAAATGGATTTCAACAGAGACCAGACGTGAATGAGAAGTGCCTCGGCCTTCTGGGTCAGGTCTCCGCACAGGCAACAACTGGCTTTCCATTCAACAGTCACTTTTAACCTGCAGAGGTCCTTGGCAGGTGAAGTTATAACGTCTGAGCAGCATTGGAGTTTGTAACCTCCTCCCCACCCCCTCCCCCCCTCCCAAGGGGCTGTCAGAGCCCACGCTGAAACACAGCTAGTTTTCTGCAAAGGCTGTCTGCTCATGAACCTTGACTAGAAAAACACACAGTGACTCCCTCTCCTACAGAATAAAGTCCACAGTCCAGCTGGGGAAGGTCATTTCTCCCTTTCTTCCCCTCTCCCTTCTTCCCCTCTCCCTTCGTCCCTTCTCCCTTCTCCCCCTCTCCCTTGGTCCTCCCTTCTTCCCCTCTCCCTTCCTTCCCTCTCCCTTCTCCCCCCTCTCCCTTCGTCCCTTCTCCCTTCTCCCCCTCTCCCTTCTTCCCCTCTCCCTTGGTCCTCCCTTCTTCCCCTCTCCTTTCTTCCCCCCTCCCTTCTTCCCTTCTCCCTTCGTCCTCTCTCCCTTCGTCTCCTCTCCCTTCGTCCCCTCTCCCTTTCTTCCCCTCTCCCCTCTTCCCCTCTCTCCTCTCCCTTTCTTCCCCTCTCCCCTCTTCCCCTCTCCCTTCTTCCCTTCTTCCCTTCTTCCCCTCTTCCCCTCCCCCTCGCTCACCAACAGTATGTCACGGGTGGATATTTGTTCAGCAATAAATCAAATCCAGGTGGCTAATGATGGAGCAATTATTTACAAAGCAGCGATTTTCCCACGGGGGCAACACACGCCGACATAAGCAGGTCCAACACTGATTATCCGGCAACTGGTGGTCCTGCACCTCCTCTAATCCGGACCAAATCACGAGAGCGCACTTGAATCCTACCGCCTCGAACTCCCCCCCGAAAATGTGGCGCCTAGGCCGAGTGAGGCGGCCGATCTCAACCTCATCGGGACTTCCGCGGCCGATCGGCGGGTCGAATGTGCCCCGCTGCGGCCGGGACTATGGAACTCTGGCCGGGCCGGAGCCGGCAGATCCGTTCCCATAGCCGACTTCCGTGATGGACATTTCCCCCCATCCCCAAAAACGTTATAGTGGGACCGTACGGAAAACCACATTCCTCGGTTGTTGCAAAACGTACTTGGCTAATAAATGTCGATTATGATTATTATTAAGATGAAGGGTTCTGATACCGTTGACGTTGTGACCTCTGTAGGTCCAGCAAAACGGACCATCCAGACTCTAGAACCAAGGGTGCCGAAAAATCGGTGGTGAACCTGTTTATTTTTTTATGTGTGTGTGTGTGTGTATGCGTGTGCGTGTGTGTGTGTGTGTGTATGCGTGTGCGTGTGTGTGTGCGTGTGCGTGTGTGTGTGTGTGTGTGTGTGTGTGTGTGTGTGTGTGCGTGCGTGTGTGCGCGTGCGTGTGTGTGTGTGCGCGTGTGTGCGTGTGTGTGTGCGTGCGTGTGCGTGTGCATGTGTGTGAGTGTGTGTATACAAACACTGAACTTTTTCCCCCCCTCATTTATTATAGTGTTTACAGTGTACTGTGCTGTTGTGCTGCTGCAAGTAAAAATGTCATTCTTCTATGTGGGAAATATGACAATTAAACACACTTGACTACCTGTAATTGTCTCTTGTGTTCTTTAATTTACAGACACAAGAAGCTGGAGCAACTTACCGGTACTGGCAGCATCTCTGGTGAGTAGGAATGGGTGACGTTTCAGGTCGAGACCATCCTTCAGTCTGAAGAAAGGTCTCGACCCGAAATGTCACCCATTCCTTCTCTCCAGGGATGCTGCCTGTCTCGCTGAGTTACTCCAGCTTTTTGTGTCTATCTTCGGTTTAAACCAGCGTCTGCAGCTCCTTCTTACACACTTTAGTTTAGTTCAGTTTACTTTAGAGGCACAGCTTGGAAACAGGCCCTTCGGCCCACCCAGTCCGTGCCGACCAACAATCACCCGAACACTAGTCCTATGTTATCCACAATTTCACATCCATTCACAAGGGCAATTTACAAAAGGGCAATTATCCTACAAACCTGCAGGTCATTGGAATGTGGGAGGAAACCAGGGCAAAATCTATGCGGTCATAGGGAGAACATGCAAACTCCACACATTCAGCACCTGTAGTCGGGATTGAACGCGGGTCTTTGGCGAGGCAGCAACTACCGCTGCACCACTGGAACTGTCTAAAATGTTTTTAAATGTTGTTGTCGTGCCTGCCTCAACTACCTCCTCTGGCAGCTCGTTCCATATACCCACTAGAGTAATAACCCAAATTGAGTTATTCAATTTACTAAGAAACCAATAAAGGAGTAACAATTAAACTAATAGACGCATTAGTCATTTTAAACTCACAGATGTTGGAGAAAGGAACTCACTGAAAATGCTCTCATGTAAGGTGATAAACTGATTTTCAGCTGTTGCTGTAAAGCTGCGCCAGATAAACAGAGACTCATTGAGTCACTTGGAAGAGAAACAGGCCTTTCAGCCCACTGCATCCATGCTGGCCGCAGAGTACCCCTCAATAGACAATAGACAATAGGTGCAGGAGTAGTCCATTCGGCCCTTCGAGCCAGCACCGCCATTCAATGTGATCATGGCTGATCATCCCCAATCAGTACCCCGTTCCTGCCTTCTCTCCATATCCCCTGACTCTGCTATTTTTAAGAGCCCTATCTAGCTCTCTCTTGACAGCATCCAGAGAACCTACCTCCACCGCCCTCTGAGGCAGAGAATTCCACAGACTCACAACTCTCTGTGAGAATACTAACCCCATTTTCCTGCACTTGGCCTGTGGCTTTCGACACTTCTGACTGTTTGTGTGCTCGGAGAGCTCCTTTTGAAGTGCTGTTGCTGTCTCTTGTTCCACCGCATCCCCAGGCAGTGTGGCCATGATCCCAACCACCCTCTAGGTGAAATAAAACCCTTCTTCAAGTCACTTCACAACCTCCTGCCCTTTACCCCAACCCAGTACTTCCTGGTTTTGGAATGAATGTACTACGAACATAGAACAGGGAACTTCGGCCCACAACCTCCATGCTGAACATGATGCCAAGTTAAACTATTACCCTCTGCCTGCATGTGATCCACTCCATTCCCTGCATTATCTGTCTTCCTATCTAAAAGCTTCATTAAATGCCCCTATTATATCTGCCCCTGGCAGTGCATTTCTAGGTACTCACCACTCTGTGTATAAACCTTGCCTCCACACATCTCCTTTAGACATCCCCCTCTGACCTTAAAGCTCTGTCATAGAAACATGGAAACATACAAAATAGGTTCAGGAGTAGGCCATTCGGCCCTTCGAGCCAGCACCGCCATTCATTGTGATCATGGCTGATCATCCCCTATCAATAGCCCTTGCCTGCCTTCTCCCCATATCCCTTGATTCCACTAGCCCCTAGAGCTCTATCTAACTCTCTCTCTAATCCGCCCAGTGATTTGGCCTCCACTGCCCTATGTGGCAGGGAATTCCACAAATTCACAACTCTCAGGGTGAAAACGTTTTTTTCTCACCTCAGTCTTAAATGGCCTTCCCTTTATTCTAAGACTGTGGCCCTTGTTCTGGACTCGCCCAACATTGGGAACATTTATCCTGCATCTAGCTTGTCCAGTCCTTTTATAATTTTATATATTTCTATAAGATCCCCCCTCATCCATCTAAACTCCAGTGAATACAAGCCTAGTCTTTTCAATCTTTTCAATCTTTCCTCATATGTCCCCTCGTCTTTGGCATTTCCACCCTTGGAAAAAAGGTCTATCTCTAACCATGCCTCTCATAGTTGTATATATTTCTATCTGGGTACTCCACAGACTCTGACGCTCTAGAGAAAACAATCCAAGTAGGTCTAAAACAGATGCAAAGTGCTGGAGTAACTGAGCGAATCAGGCAGTATCTCTGCAGAACATGGCTAAGAGATGTTGCAGGTCGAAACCGGAAACGTCACCTATTCATGTTCTCCAGAGATGCCTGACCTGCTGATTTGCTGCGTTTGTGTAGAGCAGCATCTGCAGTTCCTTGCTTCTGATCTAATTCAGCTCATGCTCTGGATCGAACCCGGGTCTCTGGCGCTATGAGGCAGCAACTCTACCGCTACGCCACCGCGCCGCCTGGGTCGAACAGAGGGCGGCACGGTGGAGTTGCTGCCTTTCAGCGCCAGAGACCTGAGTTCAATCCTGACCACAGGTGCTGGCTGTACAGAGTTTGTACATTCTCCCCGTGACCTGTGTGGGTTTTCTCCGGGTGCTCCGATTTACTCCCTCACCCCAAGGACGTGCAGGTTTGTAGGTTGGCAAAAATTGTAAATGGTCCCTAGTGTGTGTTGTATAGTTTTTGCGCGCGGGGATCGCTAGTCGGCGTGGACTCGATGGGCCAAAGGGTCTTTCCAGGACGTATATCTCTAAGGTAAACTAATCTAAACATTGAGTATGGGTATACAAATTGACCAAAGGCTGTGGGTTGGTGTGACCTCAAGTCCCCTGACAAAGCCTCCAGGAGTAGAACCCAAGGGTGTGAGCTACAGGGAGAGGTTGAGTCGGCTGGGACTCTATTCCTTGATGTACAGGAGGATGAAGGGTGATCTTATGGATGTGTATAAAATCATGAGTGGAATAGATCGGGTAGATGCACAGAATCTCTTGCCCAGAGTAGGTGAATCGAGGATCAGAGGACATAGATTTAAGGTGGAGGGGAAAAGATTTCATAGGAATCTGAGGGGTAACTTTTTCACACAAAGGGTGGCGGGTGTATGGAACGAGCTGT
Organism: Leucoraja erinaceus; assembly: GCF_028641065.1. Lineage (NCBI taxonomy): Eukaryota > Metazoa > Chordata > Chondrichthyes > Rajiformes > Rajidae > Leucoraja > Leucoraja erinaceus. Next base: position 28,033,442 of record NC_073405.1, on the reverse strand, counting down.
CGGAGGAGGTAGTTGAGGTGGCGACTAAACCAACGTTTAACAAACAGACAGCTACATGGATAGTGTAGGAAGGAACTGCAAATGCTGGCTGAAACCGAAGATTGACACAAAATGCAGGAGTAGCTCAGCGGGACAGGCAGCATCTCTGGAGAGAAGGCATGGGTGACGTTCCGGGTCGAGACTCTTCTTCAGATTCGGACGAGTTTGGAGGGATATGGGCCAAACACGGGTGGGTGGGACTAGTGTAGTTGGGACATGTTGGCCAAGTTGGGTGGGAAGAGCCTATTTCCACGCTGTATGACTCTATGCGAGAGTCCAAACACAGTAAGCTGGCGATCCTTTCGCCCTGCTCCCATCCATTAGAGTGGATGCCAAGGATTCCACTGTGAAAAGGAGAGGCTCAGCACAGCTCATTAACGCTGATGTTAAAGTGAACTGACACGGAGACAGGATTGTTGCTCTCATCAGCCGGCACGGCACACCGGGCCACTGCCTCCATCTGCCCCCTATTCATAGCCGTCATTTAGTTTTAATTAGCAGTGTGCTCGCTCTGCTTACGGCCGGACTGCTCAATCACTTGGGGCCACCTGTGGTCCTCATTCTAACACACTAAGGCCCATTAATAGTGGGGAATGGAAGCAGCGTTCAACCATATCTCAGTTGAAATCTGAACTGCAGACGTGGCACTTGCAACCCATGAACCAAAATGCGCTGATTGGGATGGTGAGACCATGGGAGGATTTGAAATCCAGGAGGATAATTTTTTTGTAGTCAAAGCAATGATTAGTTTAGTTTAGTTTAGTTTAGTTTAAAAATAGACCAATGGAAGCAGGCGTGATCCACGCCGACCATCGATCGCCCATTCACACTACTTTTATGTTATCCAACTTTCGCATTATTCCATCTGCAATGTTGCTGTTATCACACTTAGTGACCCTGCAATGCACCAGTGACCCAGGTTCGAACCTGACCTCGGGTGCCGTCTGTGCGGAGTTTGCATGTTCTCCCTGTGGGTCTTGGGTTTTCTCCCGGTGCTCCGGCTTCCTCCCAAATCCCAAAGACCTGCAGGTTTGTAGGCTTCCGTAAATTGCCCCTAGTGTGTATAGAATGGGTGCAAAAATGGGATGACATAGAATTAGTGTGAACGGGTGATCGATGGTCGGCGTGGACTTGCTGGGCTGAAGAGCATATTTTCATTGTTGCATTTTTAAACAAAACTACTTTGATTAAAAACTGTCCTCCTTGATTTCAAATCCTTCCATGGTCTCAACATTCCCAATCTCTGGAACCACCTCCATCCCTACAACCCACCGGAATACCTGCGTTTCCCTAAACCTGCCCTCCCGTTCATCTCCAAATGAAAGCAGGCCCTCTCCAGCAGATACCCAACCAGTTGCCAAGCCGTTCCTCCCTCAAACCCCTCTGCATCTCGATCTTTCTTTCCTCCTTTAAAACGTCTCTGACCAACCCATATGTACACAGTTTCCTGCTCAATTTTGTTTGAAATACGCTTTGTGAAGCAAATTGTTTTGTTTGAAGGAGGGTCCCGACCCGAAACGTCACCTATCCGTATTTTCCAGAGATGCTGCCTGACCCGCAGAGTTACTCCAGCATTTTGATGTCTATCTTTGGTATAAACCAGCATCTGCAGTGCCTTTTTATTAAGTTGGTGTGTTTGAAAAGCTGCTTGTTGTTATTGCAGAGCAACACAATGGCACAGCAGTCGTGCAGTACCTCTTTTATAAAGGGGCGACACAGTGGCGCTGCGGTAGAGTTGCTGCCTTACAGCGCCAGAGACCCGGGTTCGATCCTGACCACAGGTGCTGTCTATACGGAGTTTATACGTTCTCCCCGTGACCTGCATGGATTTTTTCTGAGATCTTTGGTTTTCTCCCACACTTCAAAGATGTACAGATTTGCAGGTTAATTGGCTTCAGTAAAAAAAATTCTAAATTGTCCCTAGTGTAGGATAGTGTTAGTGTATGGGGACCATTGGTCGGTGCAGACTCGGTGGCTGAAGGGCCTGTTTCCGCGCTGTATCTCTAAACGCTAAGATGCCATTGTGTCTTGCTTTTGCAGCTCCAGCCTTCTGCACTCGATTAAAGAGAAACATAGCAAAACTCAGTGTATTCCTAACGTACACAAAACAAGGAAGGACAAAAGGCTATGAGTTCAAAATGGGAGCTAATGTATCGCCATGTGTCCTGGGTTAATTATTCGTTGGCCCCGAGCTCCACCTGCTCCCGCACGCTGCTTGTTTCTCCACAGGGACACGAGAAGAGGAATGACGTGCAGGCATTGCATTGAACTGTTGTGGAAACGGAACCTCTCTGTTCCCCGTCTAGATCTGATCCTCTGAGATATGGTACCTGCACGCTATACAGTCAGGAATAGTGCATATTATAACCTCACGTAGCAACACAGTACAGCAGGCTGGAGCAACATGCCCAGCCGGGGATCAGAAAACAATCACGTCACCGCTGAACTAAACATAAATCTGTGTGAGTCCCTCACACGCTGAGCCTGAAGATGGGTCTTGACCCGAAACGTCACCCAGTCCTTCTCTCCGGGGATGCTGCCTGTCTCGCTGAGTTACTCCAGTGTTTTGTGATTGTCTTCTGCATCATTCAGAGGCTTGAAACTGTAGTGATCCGTTGTAAGTTATAGGATCGGAATTAGGCCATTCGGCCCGTCAAGTCTACTCCGCCATTCAATCGTGGCTGATATATCTTTCCCTCTCAACCCTATTCTCACCATAACCCCTGAGTTAATGAACTAATCAAGAATCTGTCGATCTCCACCTTAAAAATACCGATTGACTTGGCCTCCACAGCTGTCTGTGGCAATGAATCACAGATTCACCACCCTCTGACTAAAGAAATTCCTCCTGATCTCTTTTCTAAAGGTGTGTCCTTTTATTCTGAGGCTGTGCCCTCTGGTCCTATACTCTCCCACTAGTGGAAACATCCACTCCACATTATCCACTCTATCCAGGCTTTGTTCTAATGCTCAGTCCTAATGCATGACGAAGATGGCATGGGATTTTAATGCCCCTGTCCCACTTAGGAAACCTGAACGGAAACCTCTGGTGACCTTGCGCCCCACCCAAGGTTTCCGTGAGTCGCCAGAGGTTTTGGTCACTCGCCTGGAAAGCCTCGACCGAAGCGTGAGCTGCATCTACTGACCAAAGATCCAACAGGATCTTTGCTGCTCACCGCACACACACACACACACGCACACGCACACACGCACACACACACATTGCGAAGGTGGGGGCCAGGGACAACGGAGGAGCGCTGTCTACGCGATGAAGAGGAAGGTAAACGGCTGCCACAGAGCACGGTAAGTCCTTTAGAGAGCGAGGGAGGGGGAGGGAGGGAGAGAAGGGGAAAGAAGGGGGAGAAGAAGGACAGAGAAGGGGAGAGAGAAGGGGGGAGAAGAAGGGAGGGGGGGGGAGAAGGAGTGGAGACAGTTTTAAGAAGTTTAATAAAGTTAGCGGGCATTTTACCTTCCGGCGGATCTTCTAGGTCCTGAAAACCAAAGATCCTTACAGAATCTTTGCTGAAAACTCCAATGAGCCAATCAAAATGGCCAGTCAGCGAAGGAGATGGCCTTCGACTGCCTGTAAGTAAATAGCGACCCCACTCCACTGGCTTCGACCAAACGGCAACCTATTTTTAGTCGAGGCCGGTTTTGAATTTGTTGAAATAATCGCAGGAACGACTGCGTGGAAACCACTTTCGACCATTAGGGAGAGTGGCCAAAATCTTCGGGAACCTCACGGAAACCTTGGGTGGGGCGCAAGGTCTCCAGAGGTTGCCGTTCAGGTTTCCTAAGTGGGACAGGGGCTTAAGTCTTTATTTTCACTCTGACACAGATTAAATCCATAGTTAACCACTGATCCATTTTACCCAAGTCCGAATGATGATGTTTGTTTGTCCTCACGCTGGACTGTGACTTGTTCAGAAAAATAACTTACACTTATTCAGCTGTTTTCATTACCTCAGGAGGTCTCCAAAGTACTTTGGAGCTAATAAAATGCTTTAGCAAACTGCTCACTCTTCTAATGCAGTAAAACTTCGACAAGCAGCTAAGATCTGATCATTTTGTTTGTGATACTACACAGAACAGAGTACAGTACAGCACAATAACAGTCCCCTCAGCCCACAATGTGTGTGTGTCGAACATGATGCCGAGACTGCCTGCCCATGATCCATATCCCTCCATTCCCTGCAGACCCTATCATGTTCAACAGCCTGTGTAGGAAGGAACTGCAGATGCTGGTTTACACCGACGGTAGACAATAAAATGCTGGAGTAACTCAGCGGGACAGGCAGCATCTCTGGACAAGAAATGGGCGACGTTTCGGGTCGTGACCATTCTTCAGACCTGTCCCGCTGAGGCACTTCAGCATTTTGTGTCTATCTATGTTCAATGTCCTGATGGTCGCAGGGAAGAAGTTGTTTCTGAACCTGGACGTTACAGTTTTCAGACTCCTTAACCTTCTTCCTGGTGGCAGGAGAGAAATTAAAGGGTTGCCAGGGAGGCTGATGCTGGCTGCCATTTTTGAGACAGTGCCTCTGATATGCCTTTCCAAGGGTCTCTCAAATGCGACTATTGTATCTGTCTCAACCACCAGCCCCACATTCCAGGCACACAACGCTCTCTGTATAAATCCTGCCCTGCACGTCACCTTTAATAGTTGCCTCTCTAAACCTTAAAGCTATGCCCTCTAACATACTAATGTTGAATAGAATGAGGTGTATTGGCCGAGATTCCAACAGAGAACTCCCTGACTCTTCTTTGAAAGAGTTCTATGGGATCATTCACCTTGAGAAAACTTAGGTGGACATAGGCCAGACTATTGCACAAGCCGACCTCTCTTCCACTGAGTCCGAAGAAAGGTTCCGACCCGAAACGTCACCTATTCCTTTTCTCCAGGGATGCTGCCTGACCCACTGAGTTACTCCAGCATTTTGCGTCTCTCTTCCATTGACTCTATCTACACTTCATGCTGCCTCAGAGAGGCCACCAGCATAATCAAGGATGGTTCTCACCTCTTCTCCCCTCTCCCATCAGGCAAGAGGTATAGATATTTGAAAACGCACAACTCCAGGTTCAAGGGCAGTTTCTTCCAAGCTGTTATCAAGCAACTGAACCATCCTCTCACCAGCTACCTGACCTCCCTTCTACTTGATTGGAGAGTCTCAAACTATCGTTAATCAGACTTTACTGGGCATTACCATGCACTGAACATTATTCTCGCTATCCTGTATCTGTACACTGTGGCCGGCACGATTGTAATAGCCCTGTCCCACAGTACGAGTTCATTCCAAGAGCTCTCCCGCGTTTGCCCTGATTCAAACTCGGAGATTTACGGTAACGGCCACTCGTCGGTATTTTGGGCTCTCATGGACATTTTTCAACATGTTGAAAAATCTTCCCGTGCTCACCTGCCATTAGCGAGTCTTCCCGAGTACCTGCCGTTAGTGTTACGAGCCGCCAAGAGACGTCCCCGAGCCCCGACGTACCCGCTACGTTCATTCTCCGTGCTTACCAAGAGTTTGATTTTTTTTAAACTCGGGAGAGCTCTTGGAATGAACTCGCACCGTGGGACAGGGCTTTAAGTCTTTTCACTGACTGAATAGCAGGCAACAAAAAGCTTTTCACTGTACCTCAGAACGTGACAATAATAAACTAAACTAAACTAAAACAGATATGTCCTCAGTTCAACATCTCATCCCAGGCAGCTGCATCCTCTCCGTGCTATCCCACAGCACCAGCACTGTGGCCCCATAACTTACCGATCCACAGACCACAGTGACATGAATACCAAGACTAACTTCAGAGTTTGGACTGTAGAGATGCAGTGCGGAAACAAGTCCGTGCCAAACATATATCACTAGCACTATCCTACACACTAGGGACAATTTACAACTTTTTACTGAAGCCAATTAATCTACAAATTTCGAGTCTGAAGAAGGGTCTCGACCTGAAATGTCACCCATTCCTTCTCTCCGGAGATGTTGCCTGTCCCGCTGACACTACAGTATTTTGTGTCAATATACAAAGCTATAAGTCTTTGGAATGCGGGGAGAAACCGGAGCGCCCAGTTCAGTTTGGAGATACAGCGTGGAAACAGGTCCTGTGGCCCAGCGGGTCACCACTGACTAATGATCACCCTGTACTCGAGTTCTAACCTACTCACTAGGGATAACTTACACTAGGCAATTTACCTACAAACCTTCAGTACTTTGGGATGTGGGAGGAAACCGGAGCACCAGGAGAAATCTCATGCGGTTACAGGGTGAACGTACAAACTCCATACAGACAGCGCCTGTAGTCAGGATCGAACCTGGCTCTCTGGCGCTGCAAGACAGCAACTATACCATTGCGCCACCGTGCCACACCATGGTAATATGCAAAAGTAGTGGTTTAGTTTAGTTTAGTTTAGAGATACAGCGCAGAAACAGGCCCTTCAGCCCACTGGGTATCCTACACCCACTAGGGACAATTTCTACAATTAACAAGCCTATTAACCTACATACTAGTACGTCTTTGGAGTGTAGGAGGAAATCGAAGATCTCTGAGAAAACCACGCAGATCACGGGGAGAACGTACAAACCACATAGAGACAGCACCCGTAGTCGGAATCGAACCCAGGTCTCCGGCGCTGCATTCGCTGTAAGGCAGCAACTCTACCATTGCGCCACCGTGATATGTAAAAGTCTACAGACACAGACACGCAGACAGGAGACAAAGTCGACAGACACATACAGACACGCAGGGAAAAGCATCTTGAATGGCAAATGTGAAAACAAAATGCACTGGAATTTCTCAGCATGTCGGGTAGTATCTATGGAGACACAAGGAACTGCAGGAGCGTTTGCGGAGAGTCAGAAGCTCAAAAACAGATCCACATGAAACTTTGAATACGAATCTCTGGCGCTGTAAGGCAGCAACTCTACCACTGCGTCTCAATATTGGCACGTCATGTAGATACGGGTTAATAAAGAAATGCCTGTGTTTATGAAGCCCTTTGTCGCGTTGTTTGAACACCCTGGAATGCTGAACGCAATAAATCATGGTTGAGTAGCAAGTCCCGTTGTGCAGGGCAGCGCAGCATCCATTCAGTGCTATGTGTCAAGGTCAAAATGTGAGGTAAGTAAGCATGTACGTAGACAATGCGATCATTTGGGGAGAAAGAGTATGCCTTGGAAGTTGTACCAATTAGTAAACACTTTTTAAGTACCAATTGTACATAAAAAGCCAATTTGTCTGCGTTAGAAAGTGAAACGATAACTTCTGGGTCATGTAACTCCCATTGAGAAACCACAATCAACGCACACGGGCCGCAGTGGCGCAGCGGTAGAGTTACTGCCTTACAGTGCCTCCAGCTCCGGAAACACGGGTTCGACCCCGACCACGGGTGCTGTCTGCACGGAGTTTGTACGTTCTCCCCGTGACCACGTGGGTTTTCGCCAAGATCTTCGGTTTCCTCCCACACTCCAAAGACGTACAGGTTTGTAGGTTAATTGGCTTGGTATAAATGAAAAAAAATTGTCCCTAGTGGGTGGATAGTGTTAGATAGTGTCAATGTGCGGGGATAGAGGGTTGGCATGGACTCGGTGGGCCGAAGGGCACGTAGCTTTATCTCCAAACTAAACTAAAATTGGCTTGGTATAAAAATAAAATTGTCCCTAGAGTGTGTGGTATAGTGTTAATGTGCGGGGATCGCTGGTTGGCATGGACTCGGTGGGCCGAAGGGCCTGTTTCCGTGCTTTATCTCCATTTTGAAACCTTTCGTGTCTTGACGCTAATATTACACTTGATGTTGTCACAAGTGCTTTAGTTTCAGTTTAAGCTTTTTACTTAATTGTGTTTCCCCTCAATCACATATGGCAATGCTCTCAACCGCAAATGCTAAATGTCCTGCATTTAGTTTATTCCAATTATGTTTGGAGATACAGCACGGAGACAGGCCCTTTGGCCCACCGGGTCCACACTGACCAAGGATCAACCGTTCACACTGGTTCTATGTTATCCCACTTTCACCTCCACTGGGGGCAATTTACAGAGGCCAATTAACCTGCAAACGCCCACGTCTTGTAAATTGTCCCCACTTTGTGTTGGATAGTGATAGTGTAAGGGGTCAGAGTGGCAGCAACTCTACCGCTGTGCCACCGTACTGCTCCTGCGCTGCCCCACTGCCAGTCTACTGTGGCGGACATGGGAAGAATGCATTAAACAGTGACCCACTTCTACTGACCTCTGAACAGAGTTCTAGTCAACAATCACAGTCGGGCCATTGGAGTGCATGGATTAGTGTGCCACAGATCATAGTTTGATCTTAGACAGACACAAAATGTTGGTGTAACTCAGCGGGACAGGCAGCATCTATGGAGAGAAGGAATGGGTGACGTTTCAGGTCGAGACCCTTCAGACTGAATCAGGGGAGAGGGAGATACAGAGATAAGGAAGTGTAAGGTATGAAAACGAGAGAAATGGGATGGAGATCAAGGAAATGTAGATCATTGTTAGCTCTGATTCCACATTTTCCCTGATATCCATCCCCTTTATCTTGTTTTCACACCTTAGGTTTCCTTATCTTTGTATCTCCCTCTCCCCTGATTCAGTCTGAAGAAGGGTCTCGACACAAAACGTCACCCATTCCTTCTATCCAGAGATGCTGCCTGCTGGTTTACAATAAAAGATACACAGTGCTGGGGTGACTCTGTGCGACAGCCAACAGCCCTGGAGAACAGGGACAGGTGATGCTTCAGGTCGGGACTTCAGACCGAACCAGTGAAACAAGTGTGTTCTTCTCCACTCTATAAACAGCTTGGCAAAGATCGCTCGAACATTCAGGGTGAATCCAAGTATATTAGCTCAAAAATATAGACCAGTTCTCAAGTGTAGCACAGAGGCAGCGAAGTGCCTGCCTTCAGGTGAGCTGTTGAACTGAGATCCATCTGCCTGCCTGCGCCCAGAGATTCTTTGGCAGCAGTTGTTCTCGATGGAAAAAACTGCGGGTTATGTGGACGGCAAACGGACCCGATAGCACTGTTTAAAATGGTAAAGGAATACATAAGGGTGGACACAGATTCAATTCATCCTACGATGCGAGGATTAGAATGGAAGGGATATAATCTGATCAGTGTGATTGAATTGAATTGAATTGAAAAGATACAGCATGGAAACAGGCCATCGATCGCCTGTTCACACTATGTGTAGGAAGGAACTGGAGATGCTGGTTTCTGCCACAGATAGACACAAAGAGCTGGAGTAACTCAGCGGGTCAGACAGCATCTCTGGAGATAAGTAATTTGGTGATGTATCAGAAGAAGAGTCTTGACCCAAAACATCACCTATTCCTTTTCTCTAGTGATGTTGCCTGACCCACTGAGTTACTCCAGCTCTTTGTGTCTATCTTACCTGTTCACACTAGTTCTATGTTACTCCACTTTCACCTCCACTCCGTCTCCACACTTGCGGGAATTTACAGAGGCCCAATTATCCTGTAACCCCGTGCGTCGTCGAGATGTGAGAGGAAACCGGAGCACCCGGAGGAAACCCACGCAGTCACAGGGAGAACTCCGCACAGGCAGGTTCGAACCCGGGTCTCTGACACTTTGAGGCACCAGCGCTACCAGCTGTGCCACTCTGCCGCCTAAGAGGACCGCAGTGGCGCAGCGGTAGAGCTGATGCCTTTCAGCGCCAGAGAGCCGTGTTCGATCCTGACCACGGGTGCTGTCTGTACGGAGTTTGTACATTCTTCCTTTGAGAGCATGGGTTTTCTCCGGGTGCTCCAGTTTCCTCCCACCCTCCAAAGACGTACGCGTTTGTAAGTTAATTGGCTTTGATAAAATTGTAAATTATCCCGAGTGTGTAGGATAGTGTTAGTGTGTGGGAGTCGCTGGTTGGTGAGGACTCGGTGGGCCAAAGGATGTTTCCATGTTGTATCTCTAAAGTCTAAAGGGGCAGGGGGATCATACAATAACAGTCGAAATAGCTCCATTTTGAGGGCATTAGACTGAAGATCGAAGGATCCCTGGTTCGATCCCCAGTTTTGGAAAATTCTTTATGGTGGCACAGTGGTAGAGTTGTTGTCTGGAGAGCAGGAGGATGATGGGGGTGATCTTATAGATGTGCATGCAGAGCCATGAGCCTAGCCTTAAACATCAAGAAGACCCAGGTCCCACATCAACCTCCACCCAACCAGCCGTCTACCCAGCCCTATATAAAAGTGGACGACACCACTCATGAAAACGTTGACCACTTCCCCTACCAATGTCAGCATTGTTTTCTCAAAAGCTGACATCGACTCTGAGGTCAACCATCGCCTGAGTTGTGTCAGCGGAGCCTACGCCAGACTCAGGAAAAGAGTCTTTGAAGACCAACTGTTGGTCTACAGAGCTGTTGTCCTCCCCACCCTGTTGTGTGGAGCAGAGTCATGGACCACCTACTGCAGGCACCTGAGAGCCCTGGAACAATTCCATCAAAGATCCTTCGAAAGATTCTGAGGATCAGCTGGGAGGACAAACGCAGCAACATCAGCGTTTTGGAGAAAGCCAACATGACCAGCATCACCACCACAATAATACAGCACCAACTTCGATGGACTGGCCATGTCATCCGCATGTCCAACACACGTCTCCCTAAGAAGATCCTGTACTCTCCAACTGAAGGAAGGTCGGCGAGCCCCCAGCGGGCCAAAGAAATGCTTCAAGGACAACATCAAGGACAGTCTGAAGAAATTCCACATCACATCAAGCAACTGGGAGCACACTGCACTGGACAGGCGCTCCTGGAGGAAATCCGTGCAGGAAGGAGCTGCACGTCACGAAATGGAACTATGCCGTGTCGCAGAGACAAAGCAACAGCACCGTAAGGAGAGAGAGAAGGGGACTTGACAACTACCAACCACCACCAGTCTCCACTGCCCACGTTGCACCAGGGTGTGGGGATCACGGATCAGCCTCTACAGACATCTGCAGACCCACAAGTAGACGAGAGGACAGTCATACTCGTTTCGAGTGACTGCCAATAATGATGATGCATAGATCGGGTCGATGCTCATTATTTACAGAGAACTGATAATATGGAGGTGTAAGATCATGAGAGGAATAGATCGGGTTTGATGCACAGAGTCTCTTACCCGGAGTGGGTGAATCGAGGACCAGATGACATAGGTTTAAGTGAAGGGGTAGAGATTTCAGAGGAATCTGAGGGGTGACTTTTTTTCTTGGTTAGAACGGGTGTCAAGGGTTATGGGGAGAAGGCAGGAAAATGGGATTAGGAGGCAGAGATCAGCCACGATTGAATGGCGGAATAGACTCGTTGGGCCGAATGGCCTGATTCTACTCCAATAACTTGTGAATAATGGTACAGCTTGTTCGGAAGCTCTTTGGCTCGTTACATCTGCGCTGAAATACTTGATAAGGTTATCTAGACTCACCCGGACCAACAAGTGACAGGTGCGTGCATGTACAGAGCCACCAGGTTTTATCGATGCCCTGCAAATCCACCCGCTGTAATTAATTATCCAAATTCTTTTTAGAGGCTTCAAATGATTCTGCATCCACTATACCTTCAGGCAATGCATTCCAGGTTACAATAACCTTCTGTATAACAATGTGTTGCCCGATCCTTTCACCAATTGCCTTAAATCCAAGTCTGCTGGTATCAACCCCTCTATCAGCTGTTCTTTATTTAACCCTTTTGATTTTTGAACTAGGTTAAATCTCTGCTTAACCTTAGTCTAATCCAAAGAGAAGAGCCTGGAGAGACCAACTGGGTTGCTCGTTCATAAAGATCACGGAACAGTGCAGTTCCAGGGCACACCGAGTCCATGCTGTCTGGGGGTCACCCCGTACACCAGCGCTGTCCTACACACTAGGGATGCTCAGTCCGCCTAGGCCTACCCAGATCCCCCGGTTTCCAAACATTTGGAAAACTGTGAGCCATTTTGGGCACCATATCTGAGGAAGGATGTGCTGGCTCTGGAGAGGGCCCAGAGGAGGTTTACAAGAATGATCCCGGGAATGAATGGGTTAACCTATGATGAGCGTTTGTCGCCAACGAGCCTGTACTCGCTGGAGTTTAGAATAATGAGAGGGGGACCTCAGTGAAACATACAAAATGGTGATAGGCTTGGATAGAGTGGATGTGGAGAGGATGTTTCCACTAGTGGGAGAGACTGGGACTAGAGGTCAAACCCTCAGAATTAAAGGACGTTCTTTTAGGGAGGAGATGAGGAGAAATGTCTTTCGTCAGAGGGTGGTGAATCTGTGGAATTCTTGGCCACAGAAGGCTGTGGAGGCCGTTAGTGGATATGCTAAAGCAGAGATAGATAGATTCTTGCATTAGTGTCAGGGAGAAGGCAGGAGAATGTGGTTAGGAGGGTGAGATAAATGGCTCAATTGTAATCATGGATTGTTTTTCCGCTGACTGGATAGAACGATACAAAAGCCTTTCATTGTACCTCGGTACACGTGACAATAAACTAAACTGAAACTGTGGTGTTCAATAGACCCAGCATTTACCAGATTCAGATTCAATTTAATTGTCATTGTCAGTGTACAGTACAGAGACAACGAAATGCATTTAGCATCTCCCTTGAAGAGCGACATAGCAAACGATTTGAATACATAATAATAAGTGGGGGGGGGGGGGGGGGGGGGGGGGGGGGGGGGTGGCGATTGGCAGTCACCGAGGTACGTTGTTGAGTAGAGTGACAGCCGCCAGAAAGAAGCTGTTCCTCGACCTGCTGGTTCGGCAACGGAGAGACCTGTAGCGCCTCCCGGATGGTAGGAGGGTAAACAGTCCATGGTTGGGGTGAGAGCAGTCCTTGGCGATGCTGAGCGCCCTCCGCAGACAGCGCTTGCTTTGGACAGACTCAATGGAGGGGAGCGTGGAACCGGTGATGCGTTGGGCAATTTTCACCACTCTCTGCAATGCCTTCCGGTCGGAGACAGAGCAGTTGCCATACCATACTGTGATGCAGTTGGTAAGGATGCTCTCGATGGTGCAGCAGTAGAAGTTCACCAGGATCTGAGGAGACAGATGGACCTTCTTCAGTCTCCTCAGGAAGAAGAGACGCTGATGAGCCTTCTTGATCAGAGTAGAGGTATTGTGGGTCCAAGAGAGGTCATCGGAGATGTTGACTCCCAGGAACCTGAAGCTAGAAACACGTTCCATCTCCGTCCCGTTAATGTGGATGGGGGTGTGCGTGCCGCCTCTGGACTTCCTGAAGTCTACAATGAGCTCCTTGGTCTTCTTGGAGTTAAGGGCCAGGTTGTTGTCAGCGCACCATGCTGCTAAGTGCTGGACCTCCTCCCTGTAGGCCAGCTCATCGTTGTTGCTGATGAGGCCAATCACCGTTGTATCATCTGCATACTTGATGATGGTGTTAGTACCATGTACAGGTGTGCAGTCATAGGTGAAGAGGGAGTAGAGGAGGGGGCTCAGCACACAGCCTTGTGGAACGCCGGTGTTCAGGGTGAGGGTTGAAGAGGTGTGCTTGTCTAACCTCACAGACTGGGGTCTGTTGGTTAGAAAGTCCAGTATCCAGTTGCAGAGGGAGGGGTCGATGCCCAGGTTACCGAGTTTGGTGATCAGTTTTGATGGAATAATGGTGTTGAATGCTGAGCTGTAATCGATGAACAGCATTCTTACATAAGTGTCTCTGTTGTCGAGGTGGGAGAGGGCGGAGTGAAGTGCCGTTGAGATGGCATCCTCCGTACTCCTGTTCTTGCGGTAGGCAAACTGATAGGGATCCAGTGTGGGGGGTAGGCAGCTTTTGAGGTGTGCCAGGACCAGCCTCTCGAAGCACTTGGTGATGATGGGGGGTAAGTGCAACTGGGTGGAAGTCGTTGAGGCTTGCCGCAGTGGAGTGTTTTGGCACTGGCACGATGGAGGTGGCTTTAAGGCAAGTGGGGCCTCGCGTGCCACCCTTGGTACCAGTCAGCACTTATCTTAAAACCGTTTTATGCCTCTGTTGATTTCCTTATTGGCAAAAAGGACCAAAAGAGCTAATCCCAGGACGACAAATCCACTTGATTTGTTTACAGCCCCCTCAACAAAAATCAATCAGATCCCATGAACTAAAGATAATTGTTTGCAAAAGAGTCTCAGAGACAAGCAAACTCCTTTCAGGAAATCCAATAAGGTGACATTTTTGCTCAGTCGTTGATTCTTCGTCCTGCTGTAAAAGCATCTCAAGTAGACGTGAGGACTCCGTAAACTCTGTCCACACAGTCAGCCATACTCTCCTCACTCCTGCATCAAAGGACTAAAGATTCAAGTTCCACCCTAAGACTGGGACGCCATTTAGGCTTTGTAGGAAGGAACTGCAGATGCTGGTCCAAACCGAAGATAGACATAAAAATGCTGGAGTAACTCCGTGGGACAGGCAGCAGCTCTGGAGAGAAGAAATGGGCGACATTTCGGGTTTGAGAAGAAGGGTCTCGACCCGAAACGTCACCCATTCCGACATAAATTAGACTGGCATCCCGCTGAGATTGTTTGAATGAGATGACAAAGCCAGATCCAAACTCTCTATTGACACAGATATATATTTTTCGACTCTAGCGACACAACGTGGAACCAGGCCCTTCGGCCCATCGACCAGTGATCACCCCGCACTGTCCTACACACCGGGGACAATTTACAATCTTTACCGAAGCCAATCAACGTACAAAGTTGTACGTCTTTGGAGTGTGGCAGGTAACCGGAGCACCCGGAGGAAACCCATGAGGTCACAGGGAGAACGGACAAACACCATACAGGCAGCACCCATAGTTGGGATCGAACCCGGGTCTCTGGCGATGTAAGGCGGCAACTCTACCACTGCGCCCCCGTGCCACCCCTCCGCAGGAAACCAAGTAAATCAATTAAGTAGAAAACCATCTAAAAAACCCCAACAGGTTTCCACAAGGCTGTCCCTGCTACATCTTGTGTGCCGAGATATTAAGGCCTGCACAAGTAATCAAAGGTTTGTGCGCAGGCCAAACTTCTATCTTCCAACATGAAACAGATGTAATGGTTCGTTATTTGCTTCCTTTCGAACAGCACGGTGCCAGAGGATGTTATGTCCAATGTGTCCTGAGCCAATATTTCCCTCTCAATCAGCATCAGTAACGCAGAAATCTGAACACGACGCTAATTGCGAAACAAAGAACTGCAAATGCCGGTTTATACCCAAAGATAGATGCAAAGTCCTGGAGTAACTCAGCGGGTCAGGCAGCATCTCTGGATATGGATGACATTTAGTGTTGAAGAAGGGTCCTGACCTGAAATGTCACCTGTTCCTTTTTCTCCAGCGATGCTGCCTGACCTGCTGAGTTACTCCAGCACTTTGTACCTATCTTACACTAATTTAGTTTAGTTTAGTTTAGTGTAGAAATATAGCGTGGAAACAGGCCCTTCAGCCACCGTGTATGTGCCAACCATTGATCACCAATCACTGATCCTGCACTGTAGAAGTCAATCAACCTACAAATCCACATGTCTTTGGAGTGTGGGAGGAAACCGGAGCACACCAAGGAAGCCCATACAGTTGCATGAAGAGCGTGCAAACTCCGTACAGACAGCACCCATAGTCAGGATTGAATCCGGGTCTCTGGCGCTGTTAGGCAGCAACTGCATCACTGTGCTGCCCTGAATGTCCTTGTTATGTCACCCAATTGTTGTGTTCTTGTAGCTGTTGTATGAACAACTATCTATGCATTAAAGTAGACAATTTTTTATAAAGTGCCTGGGGAGGGGGTGGTACGAGAGGGAAGGGAAGAATTGACAAGGGATTTACGGAGGGAGCGGTCTTTGCGGAAAGCAGACATTGGGGGAGATGGGAAGATGCGGCGAGTGGTGGGGTCACATTGGAGGTGGCGAAACTGACGGAGGATTACTTGTTGTATGTGACGGCTAGTAGGGTTGAAGAGGTCTGAAGAAGGGTTTTGGCCCGAAACGTTGCCAATTTCCTTCGCTCCATAGATGCTGCTGCACCCGCTGAGTTTCTCCAGCATTTTTGTATACCATCTATGCATTAATTTTTTTTTAAACTGAGCGTGGAGTTTGAAGCTTATGCTGTAGTTAGTTTGAAGAAATCAAGAAACATTATCATCATGTTTCCAATTTACCAGGCAGCAATGATTGCATTTAATCACTTAGAAGATTTAATCCTCTACAATTAATTGCAGCAAGAATGGCGCAGCAATAGAGTTGCTGCCTTACAGTGCCTGAGATTCTGACCACGGGTGCCGTCTGTTTGTACGTTCTCCCCGTGACCTGCGTGGGGTTTTCCCAGGATCTCCGGTTTCCTACCACACTCCAAAGACGTATAGGTTTGTAGGTTAATTGGCTTGGAAAAATTGTAAATTGTTCCTGTGTGTGTGCAGGATAGTGTTAATGTGCAGGGATTGCTGGTCGACTCGGACCATGTTTCCATGCTGTATCTTTAAACTAAACTAATATAAACACAGAATGCTGGAGTGACTCAGCGGGACAGGCAGCATCTCTGGAGAGAAGGGATGGGCGACGTTTCGGGTCGAGACCCTTCTTCTAAACTAAACTAATTATTGCTTTGTGCTTGTGAAAATTTGATCCCACATTTCCCCCATCACTGCACTTCAAGTGTACTTCACACTGGCTATAAAGACCAATTTGTTAGTATGGGTGTCAAAGGTTGTGAGGAGAAGGCAGGAGAATGGGTTTGAGAGGGGATAAATAGATCAGCTATGATCGAATAGTGGAGTCGACTCAATGGGCCAAATTCTGCTCCCACTTCTTATGGTCTTACATGGTTGCAAAGTGCTTTGGGATGTTCTGAATTGAGAAAGATGTTTATTTTATTTAAGAAGGAACTGCAGATGCAGGAAAATCGGAGGTAGACAAAAATGCTGGAGAAACTCAGTGGGTGAGGCACCTGCTGAGTTTCTCCAGCATTTTTATCTACCAGGTGTATATTTTAGTTTCGTTTTTAGTTAAATACAGCATGGAAACATGCCCGTCACACTTGTTCTGTGTTATCCCATTCCTTATAGACTTGATACAGCATGGAAAAAGGCCCTTCGGCCCACCGAGTCCTCACCGACCATCAGTTCTATGTTATCCCACTTTTGCAGCCTACCAACCAGGAGCGATTTGCAGAAGCCAACATTTTTGAAACGAGGGAAGAAAGCGGAGCTCCCGGAGACAACCCACGGGGCCATCAGGAGAACGTGCAAACTCCGCACAAACAGCACCCATGGTCAGGATTGAACCTGGGTCTCTAGCACTGTGAAGTAGCAGCTCTACCCCCGCACCTTGTGCTGCCCTAGTTTAGAGATACAGCACGGAAACAGGACCTTCAGCCCATTGAGTCCAAACTGACCATCGATCACTCCATTCACACTAGTATCCCATTCCCGACAGACTAGTTTACATAAATACACATCCAATGTGTGTGTGTATGTGTGTGAGGGAATGTGTTGTATATTGCAGTAAGTGCACTGTTCTGGAGCTATGATTCTCAAGGTTTATTTAAATAACCAAATCAAGTCCTGGCTGCAAAGTGATCATGTTGTTTCTGATAAGGAAATTACACCTGACTAAAAATGTGTTTGTTAGTCCGAGTAAATTAGATAATTTGACAGTGAAGTGAGCTAAACCTAAACGTGGCAAAGCAGTGAAAGATATAGATGGAGCTACAAGAAATGAATATTTAATTTTCCTATTATAAAACTGACAGAGCCAGCAAGGAAGAAAAGCACAGCAGAGTTGGTTCTGCTTAAGTGCATAGCTGATGAGCGTTTGGTTCGAGTAAAGCAACATGTTGTAAACTTCACATGGAATGTAAAACATAACCAAAGGCCATTTGCCCCGACTGGTCTGTGAAACAATTCACCCATATTGATGATGTGCTGTTTCAGTTAGAGAGCTGCCAAATAAAATCATAGCACTGAGACAGGCCCTTCGGCCCACCAAGTCTGTGGTGGCCACCAATCACAGAAATTCAATCATTTTAATAATACCATTAAGCCCCTGTCCCATGTTGCGAGTTCACCCAAGAGCTCTCCCGAGTTTAAAAAAAATCAAACTCGTGATACCACGTCACGAGTATTTTTTTACTCTTGGAAAATTTTCACACTGTTGAAAAAACTTCACGAGTTTCCGCGTTTCCGCGTTTCCTGAGTACCTGCCGTTAGCAAACCTGTACGTCGTTGGAGTGTGGGAGGAAACCGGAGCACCTGGGGAAAACCCACGTGGTCATGGGGAGAATGTACAAACTCCGTAGACAGCACCCGTTGTCAGGATCGAACAGGGGTCTCTCACGCTGTGAGGCAACAACTCTATCGCTGCACAACTGTTAGATGTTCTTAAAATGCTTCAGGATTGGGGGCAGGTTTTAAGAGGTTTTTTAAATATCGAATTAGTCATTGAGTCATGCAGCATGGGAAAACATGCCCTATCTACACTTGTCCCACCTACCAGCGTTTGGCCCATATCCCTCCAAACCTTTCCTATTTAGCATGGAGATAACTCTAAATGGACCCAGTGTAGAGCAGTCATTAATAAATTATTTTTAATTTATTTTCAAATTGTTCATTTTTTGGAATTATTTACCCAGTTATTCACCCAGCATGGGGCTTGAACCCACAACCCTGGGTTTAACAGTCCCACCGACTGAGCTGTTCAAGCTGCGATGGAATAACCTGACTGCCCATTCTGGAATCAACCATCTAAATGAGGTTGGAGCTTAACCTATTGAACAAGCCTCAAGCTATCGTTCTACCAAAGAACATTATTTAACTTGATCATTTTTAATTGACAATTCAATAATTTCAAGAATATCATTACTGAGGTTAGCTTCTTCTTTAATATTCCAGATACTTTAATAAACTAAATTTAAATTCCGAAATTCTGTGGCGGGATTTAAATTCATATCTCTAGGTTATTAGTCGAGGATTATGTGCCAAATGATTTAAATACCCATTCTATAACTCCTGTTGAACAGGCATTAATATTCCTCAAAGCATTCCCCACATCAGTCTCCTTGCCCTAAGATTGAGATATTTTGAGAACACACGGCTGAACACAATGCTGGTCAGTACAGCGTGTATACTGGTAACAAGATAACATCCATCAACATCTTGTAATATTAGCGTCAAGACTCGAAAGGTTTCAAAGTTTAGTTTAGTTTAGTTTAGAGATACAGCACGGAAACAGGCCCTTCGGCCCACCGGGTCCACACCGACCAGCGATCCCCGCACATTAACACTGTCCTACACATTAGTGACAATTCACATTGATACCAAGCCAGTTAACCTACAAACCTGTACGCCTTTGTAGTTTAGTTTAGAGATACAGCACAGAAACAGGCCCTTTGGCCGACTGAGTCCGCGCCAAACAGCGATCCCCGCACATTAAAATTATCCTACACGCCCTACGGACAATTTTACACACACCAAGCCAATTAACCCACACACCTGTGCATCTTTGGAGTGTGGGAGGAATCGAAGATCTCGGAGAAAATCCACGCAGGTCGTGGAGAGAACGTACAAACTCTGCACAGACAAGTGCCCGTAGTCAGGATCGAACCCGGGTCTCTGGCACTGTAAGCAGCAACTCTACCGCTGCGCCACCGTTCATCAAGGATCATTTAGAAGCAACTAAAGCCACAGTTGTTTGGGGCAACAGATGCAGGGTTAGATATTATACTTACATGCTTGTGATCTTGGTTTAGGGTTACCTGCATATTGTGAAAGACTCTGCTGGTCAATAAGAAATTCATTGCCAAATAACAAGTTGGCAATGAATTTGCCAAAATGGTGAACACTGCCCGGTCCATCACGCGTGCCGATGGTCCCACCATCAGTGGTTTGACGGGACTGCTTCTAGCCTGTACTTTTCAATCAATTAATTAATGCTAAGTGATGCTCTATATTTTGGTGTGGTCACCACAAAGGCTTTTACAGAAGGTTCCATCGCTAACAGTATAAGAAGAAACTGCAGATGCTGGTTTAAACCGAAGATAGACACTAAAAAGTTGGAGCAACTCAGCAGGACAGGCAGCATCTCTGGAGAGAAGGAATGGGTGACGTTTCGAGTCTGAAGGATGGTCTCGACCCGAAACGTCACCCATTCCTTCTCTCCGGAGATGCTGCCTGTCCCGCTGAGTTATTCCAGCTTTTTGCCTCTATCGCTCACAGCCCTGGCAGCAGCCTGTCAAGTACTTCACGGGTGGACTCAAAGAGGAAATGTGATTGGCATTGATAAATTGCAAATGGAATATATTGCATAAAGGATACGAAGAAAGCCACGGACTGGGTGTATTGCATTTCCTGGATACATTTCAAATGAATAAAATATATTTTTGAAAGAAAAAATCATAAGTTTGTAGTGAGACTATTGGGAGCAGTTCCATCACCCCGTGTCTCAACATCAACATTACATTTGAACATAGGGTGGCACGGTGGCGCAGCGGTAGAGTTGCTGCCTTACAGCGCCAGCGACCAGGGTTCGATCCTGACCAGGTGATCAACATGGAGTTTTTACCTTCTCCTCATGGGTTTTCTTCGGATGCTCTGATTACCTCCCGTATTCCAAAAACATACAAGTTTGTAGGTCATTGGCTTTGGTAAAGATTGTAAATTGTGACTAGTGTGTAGGCTAGCGCTAAGGTACGGAGATCGCTGGTGCTGTCTGTATGGAGTTTCTCAGAGATCTTCGGTTTCCTCCCACACTCGAAAGACGTGCAGGTTTGTAGGTTAATTGGCTTGGTATAAATGTAAGTTGACCCTAGTGCATTCAGGACAGTTTTAGTGTGTGGGGATCGCTGGTCGGTGCGGACTCGGTGGGCCGAAGGGCCTGTTTCCACGCTGTATCTCTAAACTAAACTAAACTAAAATGTACCTTTTGGCCTCTTTGTCCAAGTTGAGTTTAGTTTAATTTAGGGATACAGCACGGAAATAGGTCCTTCGGCCCACCATGTCCGTGTGGACCAGCGATCCTTGTACACCAACACTAGCCTGCACATAGTGTAGGGACATACGCAAGGGACAATTCACAATGCACAGAAGCCAAATTAACCTACAAATCTGCACATATTTGGAGTGTGGGAGAAAATCGGAGCACCCGGGGAAAACCCACGCAGTCACGGGGTAATCGGACTAAACTCGGGACAGACAGCACCCGAGGTCCTGATCGGACCCGGATATCTTTGTCCCTATGATTTATTTAGAAACCTTATAATATAATAAGAGATAGTTTCTCTATCCACATTCAAAATACTGAAAGTGCATTGTGGCACGGTGGCGCAGCATAGAGCTACTGCCTTAAGTGCCAGAGACCTGGGTTTGATCCTGGCTATGGGTGCTGTCTGTACGGAGTTTGTACTTTCTCCCTGTGACCTGCGTGGATTTTCTCATAGATCTTCAGTTTCCTCCCACACTCCAAAGACGTGCGGGTTTGTAGGGTAATTGGTTTGGTATAAATGTAAGTTGCCCCTAGTGCGTGTCGGATAGTTTTAGTGTGCGGGGATCGCTGGTTGACACGGACTCGGTGGGCCGATGGGCCTGTTTCCCGCGCTGTATCTCTAAACTAAACTCAACTAAACTAAATTAGCTAGCAGATTATTTCTTTAACTAAGAGCCCAGCTAAGTAATATGCAAGAAATTAACTTTAAGGGATTTAGATTTCATTAGTTGCTGCTCGGGTTTATTTCTGGTTTATTTAATACTGGGAACCAATTGAATAGTCCTGGTGAAATTTACGTTGTGCATCTTTGATGAGATGTCAATCTTCGTCAGTTGGCTGGGCCGAGAACTTGTAGATTAATTAAAGCTATATGGTGAAGTTTTATGGAAGTTCATACCACCCAGCTAAGGAACATTGCTTTGGCCCCGCTATGATGTGCATGTTTGGGGCAGTATTTGTGGGATGGCTCACTGATGTGTTTAGGCAGCTCACGACACCCCATTTATCAAATAAAGAGGTGCACTTTCCTGACCCTTATGCATGCATTTAGGATGGTGGGGACATCATTTAAACTTACCGAATAGTGAAAGGCCTGGATGGAGTGGATGTGGAGAGGATGTTTCCGCCAATGGGAGAGTCCAGGAGCAGAAGGCACATCCTCAGAATAAAAGGACGCACCTTGAGAATGGAGATGAGGAAGAATTTCTTTGGTCAGAGGGTGGTGAATCTGTGGAATTCATTGCCACAAATGGCTGTGGCGGCTAAGTCAATGGATATTTTTAAGGAGTAGAATGACAGATTCTTGATTTGTACGGGTGTCAGGAGTTATGGGGAGAAGGCAGGAGAAAGGGGTTGAGAGGGTAAGATAGATCAGCGATATGAAATGGCAGAGTACAATTGAGGGGCCGAATGGCCTAATTCTGCTCCTAGAACTTAATGAAACAAAAATGAAATCACATTAAATTTTGAAATGGTTCACTGATCACTAACATTGAGAATTTACCTTGTTTTTGCTGATTACAGTATATTGGTCGATTTTTGTTACCAGCATGCACTGACCACATTACTTCTGGATTCAACGCTAGTTTTAGAGATGAAGCATGGAAACAGGCCCTTCAGCCCACCGTATACTAGTTGTATGTCATCCTGGTTTCACACACTTCACTACAGAAGCTCGTTATTGTACAAACCTGCACTTCTTTGAGACCGGAGCACCTGGAGGAAACCCACACGCTCATTATTTTACACATTAGGGACAATTTACCATCTTTACCGAAGGCAATCAACCTACACACCTGTACCGTCTGTGGAGTGTGGGGGGAAACCGGAGAACCAGGGGAGAACCCATGCGGTCACGGGAAGAACGTACAGACTCCGTACTGACAGCGCCTGTAGTCATGATCTAACCCGGGTCTCTGGCGCTGTGAGGCAGCAACTCTACCGACATGCAACAAAGTTCTGAGTGTCTCGATTTTTTGATGAAAGCTGGAGCCCATGCGACTCGAGAGGTTTCCCTGACTTCAGCTGGCACTTCAGTGATGAAGAATCTCTTCCCACCACAAGAGTCCACAAGCCCAGCCATCATCTTGCTGCCAGATCACTTCTGACTGTGGAGAAGACAACCTTCAGCGCAGCCAACAGCATTGAAGGTGTGATACCATGAGGGCAGTAACTGAACATAAGTGATTTGGCCAATATGTTGCCTAGGCTAAACCTGAGATGTTGGTGATGGGAAGTATTTCGAGAGTTCTCAGTTTTTAGAGATTTAGCGTAGAAACAGGTCCTTCAGCCCATCGAGTCCGTGACGACCAGCGACACAGTAGGGTAAATCTACACACTGTATCTTGCACTAGACATTATTCCCTTTATCCTGTATCTGCACACTGTGGACGGCTTGGTTGTAATCATCTATAGTCTTTTCGCTGACTGCAAAACATGCAACAAAAAAGCTTTCCATGTACTTCACTGCACTAAATAAACTAAACTAAACTAAAAATGCACATCCAACAGTGAAGCAATACCTCCACACAACCTTAGGTCAGCCGAGACTCCTGTCCGTGGGTAGGGACATTAATGTAATCCTGAAAAAAAGAACTATCTCTGAACATCTTTTATTTTAATTTACGTATGTTTTAGAGAAGCAGCAAGGAAACAGGCCCTTCGGCCCACTGAGTCCACGCCGGCCAGCGATCACCAGCACAGTAACACACGCTAGGGACAATTTACAATTAAACCAAGCCAATTAGCCGACAAACCTTACGTCTTTGGAGTGTGGGAGGAAACCGGAGCAAAGCCACATGGTCACGGGGAGCACGTACAAACTCCGTACGGACAGCACTACTAGTCAGGACCGAACCCAGATCTCTGGCGCTGTGAGGCAGCAACTCTACCGCTGTGCCACCGTGTCGCCCCTAGTATGGTGCTTGGAATGAGTTGATTAAGTATTCCTACCACCGTGCCACTGTTTCTTCTGAGCTCAAACGAAACGTTTACCCTTCCACATGTGAACGAAGGCAGTTCCATTGTGACACGGTGAAAATCACCAGCAAAACGACCAAAAATTAAAATCTCCAGAGGAGTACAAAGACTCGCTGAATACGTGATGAATAATTCACGTGGCGGTAGTCAATTATTAATGGTGTATTCATATCTCTCTTTTTTTTGGATATTTCCTATCGTTTTCCTGGACAGTGCATGACATTTTGCGAGACCATATCCGCATTGTCACACGCTTCACTGCAGTTCCACTAGATTGCACACCGCACATCATCAGCACGCTTGAAATATTGAGGGATTGTCATATGTTGCCTTGCGCGAGTCCAATAAGACAGGTAAATGGCAGCAGCAAGGTGCAATCACGTTTGTGATGGATTGCTTAACCCCTTCCTCCTGCAACGCTCTGCCAAAGGCGACATGCCGGCGTTTTGAATGTAATACCTGGGTGCGGGACCCCCTGTGGCTGCACGATATTGGAATGTGCATCTGATGATGGTTTTTGCATTTTGTCCGTTATGAGTCGATCAGATTGCACATGTGAGGAATGCAAAAGCCTCCTCGCCGACAAGCAATATCCACAAGCAGCGAGCTACGTGACAGAACTGCGGAATCCCCAATCGGAACTTTTCCCATCACTTTCGCACAACTGATGAGTACTCGCTCCGGCACAAAGTGCTGGAATTACTCGGCGGGTCAGGCAGCATCTGCGGAGGGAGTGGACGGGCAACGTTTCAGGGCGGCACGGTGGCGCGGCAGTAGAGTTGCTGCCTTACCGCGCCAGAGACCCAGGTTCGATCCTGGCCACGTGTACGGAGTTTATACCTTATCCCTGTGACCATGCGGGCTTTCTCCGGGTGCTTCAGTTTCCTCCCACATCCCAAAGATGTACGGGTTTGGAGGTTAATTGGCTTGTGAAGTGAAAAGCTTTCTCGTTGCGTGTTATCCAGTCAGCAAAAAAGACTATACAGAAGCTAACTAACCTGCAAACCTACACACATCTTTGGAATGTGGGAGGAAACCGGATCACCCGGAGAAAACACTTGTGGTCACGGGGAGAATTCTACCGCTGCGCCTCCGTGCCACCCCAGCACTTTGTGGCCTTTTTAAAAATAATATCCCAATATGAATATGTCCAAAATGAGGAATAAAATTAAAAGGCAGACCTTTAATGAGCGTTACAAAAGTTGCCAGCTATTAAATTGGATGTTAAAGGCTACGGAAAGATTTGGAATGGACTGAACAATAAATATGCTAAACTCAACTAAACTAATGTTCAGGAAGGAACTGCAGACGCTTGTTTACACTGAAGATAGACACAAAGTGCTGGAGAAACACAGCAGGTCAGGCAGCACCTGTGGAGAAAATCTCCTCATTCTCCAGGGATGCTGCCTGCCCTGCTGAGTTACTCCAGCACTCTGTGTCTAAAGTGTTCCCCCTTACACATTGTGTCTGCTCCCCTGCAAAATCTCAAGTGATGCCAACTTTGAAATTCTCCTCCTCTCTCCGCCATGAATTCTGCAACATCCCCTCTCGCTGCTCTCCCGCTAGGTGTCTCCTGCTCCCCTGACATCAGTCTGAAGAAAGGTCTCGACCCGAAACGTCACCCATTACTTCTCTCCAGAGATGCTGCCTGTCCCGCTGAGTTACTCCAGCACATTGTGTCTATACCCTGTGTCTATCCTTGGTATAAACCAGCATCTGCAGTTCTATGTTTCGACATTCTGAATTTTATTAAACTTGGGTCTAAAGCGATGTGGAATAATTTGAGGGAGGTACTTAGATCACTGGTGATCTGACTAAATGGTGAACAGGCGTGCGGGCCGAATGGCCTTGCCCGAGTCCACAAGTAGCTCTCATGGTGTTTGGCCCAACGAGCCCGTGCCGACAGGCGATTCCTGTACATTAATAGCCCTGTCCCACAGTACTTGTTCATTCCAAGCGCTCTCCCGAGTTAAAAAAAAATCAAACTCGTGGTAAGTACGGAGAATGAACGTAGCGGATACGTCGGAGCTCGGGGACGTCTCTTAGCGGCTCGTAACGCCAACACCAGGTACTTGGGAAGATTCGCTAACGGCAGGTAAGCACGGGAAGACTTGTGAAGATTTTTCAACATGATGAAAAATGTCCACAAGAGCCCCGAGTACCGACGAGTGGCCATTACCGTAAATCTCCAAGTTCGAATCAGGGCAAACTCGGGAGAACTCTTGGAATGAACTCGTACCGTGGGACAGGGGTTTAACACTCTCCTACACACTGGGAACAACTTTTACAAAGCCAATTAACCTACAAACCTGTATATCTTCTGAGTAAGAGGGGAAACCAAAGATCTTGGAGAAAACCCCCTTTGAGTTAGATTTAGCTAAAGGAATCAAGGGAAATGGGGGAGAAAGCCGGAACAGGGTACTGATTTTGGATGATCAGCATGATCATATTGAATGGCAGTGCTGGCTCTAAGGGCCGAATGGCCTATTCCTGCACCAATTTTCTATGTTTCTAACCCACGCAGGTCCCGGGGAGAACGTAAATACACCGTACAGACAGCACCAGTAGTCAGGATCGAACCCAGTTCTCTGGCGTTGTACGTGCTCTACCGCTGCGCCACCGTGCCGCCCACTTTGTCTTGGTCAAACAGCCTCCCTTGGCCGGCAGCAGCAAAATAAAGCAGGATTAAAGGCATTTCATCGGGCTGGTTTGTGCTATTTTATCATGCTCAATGGTGGCTGTACTTCAAATGTAATTCATCACTTGTGAAGAGCTGGCGGGCACCGGCTTTCTTTCGTTCTGTAAACAAACTGTCAGAGCCATTTAGGGACATTTTATTCAGCTTTCACAAGCATTCACAACTACAAATCAAGCCCGTGTGAAATACGGTCAGAGAATATATATTTTCTATTGGTGCCACATGTCGGCAAAAGCAATCAATAACATATAGTTTAAAAGCAATATATTTATTTGTAATGCGTGTGGGAACTAACATAAATCAATCACGTACATGCACATTATCCGTGCAATTAAAACATTATATCAACCCAATAGGATGCTCTTTTGGTTTAGCTTAGTTTGGTTTAGTTTATTGTCACGTGTACCGAGGTACATTGAAAAGCTTTTTGTCGCATGCTACCCTGTCAGTGGAAAGACTGTACATGATTATAATCGAGCCGTTCACACTGTTCAGGTGCAGGGTAAAGGGAGCAGCATTTAGTGCAAGATAGAGTCCAGTAAGGTCCAATTAAAGATAGCCCGAGGGTCTCCAATGAGGTAGATGGTAGGTCAGGACTGCTCTCTAGTTGTTGATAGGGTGGTTCAGTTGCCTGATAACAGCTGGGAAGAAACTGTCCCTGAAATCAGTCTGAAGAAGGGTCTCGACCTGAAACCTATTCCTTCTCTCCAGACATACATAGAAACATAGAAAATAGGTGCAGGAGTAGGCCAATCGGCCCTTTGAGCCTGCACCGCCATACTATATGATCATGGCTGATCATATAGTCTGTCCCGCTGAGTTACACCAGCATTTTGTGCCTATCCGGAATCTGAAGGTGTGCGTTTTCACTCTTCGGTTCCTCGAACTTCATTCATTCATATATTTATCAACAAAGTGGCCACATTCAAACACTGCCCCGATGTCAGGAGAATCCATTCTCAGCGTGTGCATTATATTCAACCCTTCGGAAATTCTTGGACCTTATGTCTTGGAACCTCAGCGCTTATGAAACAGTGTGGCCTTTACATTGTTTTAGAGTCATAGTCAAACAGCATGGACACAAGCCCTTCAGCCCAAACTGCCCATACTGTTCTACACAAGTTCCACCTGCCTGCATTTGGCCCATATCCCACTAAACCTGTCCTATCTACGCACCTGTCCAAATGTTTCTTAAATGTTATGATAGTCCCTACCTCAACTACCTCCTCTGGCATCAAGTTCCATACACCCATCACCCATTAAGTTAAAAAAGCTACTCCTCAGGTTCCTATTAAATCTTTCCCCCTATCACCTTAAACCCATGTCCTCAGGGGTCCCGAGTCCCCTATTCTGGGCAAGATTCTGAATGAATGGAGTGAGAGAGTAAACAAAGTGATGTGTAAAGTCTGTGAAATGAAGATTGCAGCTGGTGTTGAGACTTAAAAATAATTGATGAATCAGGCAGAGTCTGTGATGAGAAAACTAACTGCATTAATATTGCAAATGGGTAAATGTAGAGCATAGCCATTAACGAAGGCCAATAAATCTAACAATCTAACAATGTGTATCATAGTTCACATAAAGGGTGGCACAGTGGAGCAGCAGTAGAGTTGCTGCCTCACAGCACTGGAGACCCGGGATCGATTTTGACTATGGGTGCTGTCTGCATGGAGTTTGCATGTACTCCCTGTGACCGCGTGAGTTTACTCCGGGTGCTCCGGTTTCCGCCCACATTCCAAAGAGCTACAGGTTTGTTACAGGCTACATTGGCTTCTGTGAATTGTCCCTAATGTGTAGGAAAGAACTAGTGTACGGGTGATGACTGGCTGGTCGGCCTGGACTCGGTGGGCTGAAGGGCCTGTTTCCGCACTGTATCTCTAAACTAAACTAATCCAAACTGTGCCGAACCTGGATCTTCCAGCGCCAGCATTCTTGGTCAGTGCAGGTGTCCAGGGTTTTATGAGATGAACGCAGGAGTATGGGGTTGAGAGGGATAGATATATAGATCGGCCATGATTGAATGGTGGAGTGGACTTGATGGGTCGAATGGCCTAATTCTGCTCCAATAACATGAAGTTTTGAACATTTGCTAATTTTATTGCAGCAATTATTTAAGTTGGCTTCACCTGCAGCTTAATTTGAACTCTTCCCATTTTTCCTCCTTCCACCCACCATCACTGGTGGGAGGCACGGTGGCGCAGCGGTAGAGTTGCTGCCTTACAACGCCAGTGACCCGGGTTAGATCCTGCCTACGGGTACTTGTCCGTGCGGAGTTTGTACATTCTCCCCGTGACCTGCGCAGGTTTTCTCCGAGATCTTCGGCTTCCTCCCACACTCCAAAGACATACAGGTTTGTAGGTTGCTTAGCTTGGTATAAATGCAAATTGTTCCTGCTGGGTGTAGGATAGTGTTAGTGTGAGGGGGTCGCGGGTCGGCCTGGTCTCGGTGGGCCGAATGGCCTGTTTCCACACTCTATCTCTAAACTAAACTAAAAAAAACATCTACCATCACCCTGCTTTTATATTGACTTCACATTCACAATTATCAGAGAGTGAGATCAGAAAGAGCGCTGGGTCAGAAATAGCACAGCCACTGATAAGAGCGGTTCACATCAATAATTAGGAATGCTTTTCACGATTAAATCTTATCTGAAAGACTTTTCATAGCATTACTTTTCAAGGGAGTGCAACAGAACTCTAATTTAGTTTAGACACAAAGCGCTGGAGTAACTCAACGGGTCAGGCAGCATCTCTGGAGAAAAAGGATAGTGACGTTTCGGGTCGAAACCCTTCTTCAGATGCTGCCTGACACTCTGAGTTACTCCTGCACACAGTGTTCATCGGTATGAACCAGCATCTGCAGTTCCTTGTTTCTGTAGTTAAGCTTAGAAATACAACGTGGAATCTGGCCCTTTGGCCCATTGTGTCCATGCCAACCATCGATCACCGTTCACTAGTTCTATGTTCTACACACTAGGGGCAATTTACAGAGGTCTATTCACCTCCATGGATTGTCACCTCGTCATGGTGGAGAAGCTTGCGTGGTCCTGAGATCCTGAGAGCGATTCCATCTGGAGCTATGCTCCTGTTAGGGCACACCCATGGCGGTAAGGTCGAGGGGGAGGTCTCTGACAAAGAGCAATCCCACCAAGACCTCAACGGTGGAACAGGCGGAGGATGGCGGCTGACCTTAGTGGAGCGTCACAACGGCTGGGAAGGCGGATGAAGGCTGCAGCAGAAAAGGGTCTCCGGTCGTCTTACTCCATGCCACTGGATCCTGACCCAGATCTGTCAAGGACCGTGGGGTGGCTGTCTGTGCACCAGTCTCCCCACCTTAAACAAAGTCACGCACAGGTGTCCTCCATATAGGGAATAGCACCCTGGAGACACCCATGGCCAGCCATGACCGAAGGGAGCCTAAGAAGAAGAAGAATGTGGGAGAAAACGGAGCACCCGGAGGAAACCCATAGGGTTACAGGGAGAAAGTGCAAACTCCACACAGTCAGCACCTGTAGTCAGAATCGAACCCAGGTCTATGACACACAGCTTTATGTCATTATATGATCAAATTAATTGTTCCAGTAAGTTAATGAGAAGTTGAATCCATGTGGATATATTGCATTCAATTACTGACCTATATTATTCTTTCCTAATAGAGTCGTAATGCCCAGTTTATTGGCCTCGTCAGCTCAATGGTCTGAATTATTGGCAAGTTGGATTGCTGGTCTCTGGGCCACTGCAATCGCCTGGGCCCAGATGTTGACTATTATTCTCACTGGTCCTCCAACAGTTGGAGAAACAAAGAACTGCAGATGCCGGTTTATACCAAAGATAGACACAAAGTGCTGGAGTTACTCAGCGGGTCAGGCAGCATCTCTGGAGAAAAAGGATGGGTGATGTTTGAGGTCTGAAGAAAGGTCCCGACTCGAAACATCACCCATCCTTGTTCTTCAGAGATGCTGCCTGACCTGCTGAGTAACTCCGGCACGTTACGGCTATCTCCAAGAGATGGAGTCAGGCTCAGAGCCATAGAGTAATTCAGAATGGAAACAGGCCCTTCAGCCCAACTGTGTAGGAAGGAACTACAGTCACGGTGGCGCAGCGGTAGAGTTGGTGCCGTAAAAAGATTGCAGCGCTGGAGACCCGGGTTCGATCCTTAAAGCTATGCCACCTAGTTCTTGATTCCCTTACCCCGGGGAAAAATATTCTGTGCATTCACTCTATCTGCTCCTCTCTTGGCTTTACACAGATGTATTAGAAATGTTGGAATGGAAATAGACCTCAAGAAGGGAAGCACTAAGCCTCTGTCTCTGCAATGCCCTGGCAACAGTGGCACAGTGGTGCAGCAGTAGAGTTTGCTGCTTTATAATGCTTGCAGCGCTGGAGACCCAGGTGGGTTTTCTCCGAGATCTTCGGTTTTCTCCCACATTCCAAAAATGTACAGGTTTGTAGGTTAATTGGTTTGGTGTATGTGTTAATCATCCCTAGTGTGTGTAGGGTAGTGATAATGTGCGGGGATCGCTGGTCGGCGCGGACTCGATGGGCCGAAGGGCCTGTTTCCGCACTGTATCTCCAAACTAAACTATACTAAACCTTGGACAGAAGGTTGGGCAAAATTGATGGCAGAGTTTAGTTTAGTTTAGTTTAGAAATACAGTGTGGGAACAGTCCCTTCAGCCCACCAAGTCTGCACCAACCATCGATCACCTGTACACTAGTTCGATCCAATGCACTAGGGACAATTTACAGAAGCCAATTAACCTCCAAACCTGCACGTCGTTGGAGTGCGGGAGGCGACGGGAGCACCCGGAGTGCAGCCAATGCGGTCACAGGAAGAACGTGCAAACTCCATACAGGCAACACCCGGGGTCAGGTTCGAACCCGTGCCACTGGCGCTGTGAGGCAGCGGCTATACCAGCTGCGCCGCTGACACACACATATTGTAACACAATTAAAACGTATGTCAATAATTAAAAATATATCATTTTAAAAATTGATAAATTAAAGTTAATTAAAACATATTAAAGTAATTAAAACATTAAATTAAAGTAACATAATTTTAAAGAAGTAATTTGCCTTTCCTGTTCAATTGATTGAAGATCCGCATTGAAGTCGACCTGGGCTCAGATCTGGTGCCAGGAACAGCCAGGGGTGTACAGGAAAGGGGAGATACAAAATGCTGGAGTAACTCAGCGGGACAGGCAGCATCTCTGGAGAGATGGAATGTGTGACGATTCAGGTTGAGCCTGAGAGTCTGAAGAAGGGTCTCGACCCGAAACATCACCCTTTCCTTCCATCCAGAGATGCTGCCTGTCCCGCTAAGTTACTCCAGCATTTTGTGTCTATCTTCGGTGCAAACCAGCATCTGCAGTTCCTTCCTGCACATGCACGGGAAAGGCATGACTGGGATCCCAGCTGGACTGAGTGGAATTAGAGTCATTTTCAGCCCCAACTCTCAGCTGGTGTGTCCTGCCTGGACTTACGTGCAGGAAAGAACTGCAGATGCTGGTTCAAATCGAAAAGAGACACAAAATGCTGGAGTAAACTCAGCTGGACTGACAGCATCTCTGGAGAGAAGGAATGGGTGATAACTGTGAAGATGAGAAGTCTGAGGAAGGGCCTCGACCCAAAACATCACCCATTCCTTCTCTCCAAAGATGCTGCCTGTCCCGTTGAGTTACTCGAGCTTTTTATGATCTTGACTTACAGCGAGAGATGTTAGAGACTCTATGCCTATCTGCTCTGCTGGTGTAGTTTAGCTCAGTTTAGAGATACAGCACGGAAACAAGCCCTTTGGCCCACCATCCGCTGACCATCGATCACCATTCATACTAGTTCTATGTCCTACGCACTAGGGGCAATTTATAGAGGCTAGTTAGATTCCATGGTGTATCTTTGAAACTAAACTAAATGATTTCTCCTGTGGAAACAAGTAACTGCAGATGCTGGTTTACACAATAAGACACAAAGTGCTGGAGTAACCCAGCGGGTCAGGCAGAATCTTTGGAGAACAAGGATAGGTTATACTGTTTATCCTTATTCTCATCTGCATCCATTTTTTCCAGAAATGTTGCCTGATCCACTGAGTTAGTTTAGTTTAGTTTAGTTTAGTTTAGTTTAGTTTAGTTTAGTTTAGAGACACAGTGTGGAAACAGGCCCTTTGGCCCACCAAGCCCGTGCTGACCAGCGATCACCCTTGCACTAGTTCTATCCTACACACTAGAGACAATGTGCAGAACCCAATTAACCTACAAACCCGCAAGTCTTTGGAATGTGTGAGGAAACCAGAGCACCCGGAGAAAACCCACGCAGTCACAGGGAGAACGTGCAAACTCCGTACAGACAGCATCTGTGGTCAGGATCGAACCCGGGTCTCTGGCGCTGTCATCCTAATGTAAGTAATCTAGGGGGCTAAACTTCACCTTAATGAGAGAATGTCTGGAATTCTCAGAATTGATTGAAACAGCTCTGACCATGTTATGTTTGACCACTGGGGAAATGGCTTGAGCTTGCCAATATTAGAAGGGTAATGTCTGTGCTTATTTTAGTTGGCCGAACGAGAAACCTCAACCCCACTAGATCTGAACAAAAGCAATAAACATCTAGAATATGTAGAAATACAAGCCTGTAATTTCTTTAGTATTCGTCTGTCCCTTTTGAAATATCCCAAAGCATCAATTAAATATTTTTGAAACCGAAACAAAAATGATACAACGTGGCAATAACAGCTGCCAATTTGCACAACGCATGTACCTGCAATGTAAACATGGCCAATTCTCTGCTTTACTCTTAAAGGCCTGTCCCACCTTCCCGAGTTATTCACGAATTCTCCCGATTTTTCAAACTCGCAGACTGTTTGTAACGAGTCCGTAGGAGTCCGTGGATATATCGTAGCGACTCGTTATGACAGCCGTAGGTACGCGGGGCATCAGGTAAGTCGGGATGTTTTTTCCAGCCTGATGAAAAATGTCCTAGAGTAAAAAAAGTAGCCCCGAGTACCTACGGCTGGCTTAACGAGCCGCTACGATATATCCACGGACTCCTAAGGACTCATTACGAACATTCTGCGAGTTTGAAAACTCGGGAGAATTCGTGAAAAACTCAGGAAAGTGGGACAAGCCCTTCATAATGACTACTAGGATAATTCTGTTGAAATTGTGCTTGAAAGTCTTAAATAGCAATATACAAGGAACTGCAGATGCTGGTTTACAATAAAAAAAAGACACAAAGTGCTGGAGTCATTCAATGGGTCATGCAGCGTCTCGGGAGAACATGGGTAGGCACGGTGGCACAACGGTAGAGTTGCTGCCTCACAGTGGCAGAGACCCGGCTTTGATTCTAACTGCGGGTGCTGTATGCACGAGGTTTGTACGTTCTCCCTGTGATCGCTTGGGTTTTTTCCCAGGTGCTCTGGTTTCCTCCCACTTTCCAAAACATGCAAGTTTGCATGTTAACCGTTGCCCATTAGTCCCTAGTGTGTAGTATAGAACTAGTATAAGGGGTGATCGCTGGTTGGCGCGGACTCAGTGGCCGAAGGGCCTATTTCCACGCTGTATCTCTAAACTAAACCAAAGGCCATGTTTCAGGTTGGGATCACTCTTCTGAAGGGGACTGTCTGCAGAAGGGTCCCGACCCGAAACATCACCTATCCATGTTCTCCACAGATGCTGCCTGACCCACTGAGTTACTGCAGCACTTTCTGTCTTTCTATATTCTATTAATAGGTTTAAGGTGAAGATTTTGTGTGAATTTAAGAGGTGACGTTTTCATGCAAAGGAAGGTGGGTGTATGAAAGAATCTGCAGGAGGAGATCACGGATGCTGGGACTATCGCAACATTTATTAAGAAATTGGACAAGTACATGGTTAGGACAGGTTTAGAGGGATATGGGCCAAATGCAGGAAACTGGGAATGGTGTAGGTGGGACATGTTGGATGGTGTGGGCAAGTTGGGCCGAAGGGCCTGTTTCTACACTGTATGACTACAATTCAAATATGGCAGAGTTAACAGCTCACCACAAGCACAGTATTGCAGAGGTGGATAGTGCTTTCGCTGAAGCACAGCTGCTACTTGCCCAGAGAAGGCACAACTTATTTAGACTTCAGAGACACCACGCGGAAGCAGGCCCTTTGGCCCACCGAGTCCACGCCGACCAACCAACCATAGGCTAGCAATATCCTCCATATTAAGGACAATTTTACAATTTACCGAAGCCAATTAACCTACAAACCAATACGTGTTTGGAGTGTGGGAGGAAACCGGAGCACCCGGAGAAAACCCACGCAGGTCACAGGGGGAACATACAAACTCCGTGCAGACAGCACCCATGGTCAGGATTGAACCTGGGTCTCTGGCGCTGTAAGGCAGCAACTCTACCGCTGTGTCGCTGAGCCAGCCATTATCTTCTGAAAAAATATTATATAAAGCAAAGGAGGCAAGGAGTCCTCTGCTGCTTGATCCTGACACGAGGCTTGAACTCATGACCTTCTGACTTTGAGGCAAGACGGTATGACTGAGCGCCCATACTCAGAGCAGAGGCGCTATAAGGTTACTTTTGTAAGATATTTATGTATGATATGGTCTTTGAAGATGCCCAGTAATCCGTCCCTTTGTGAAACGGATTCTTCTCTGATAAATAATGCAATGATTATTTGGATGATAAACTACCATGAAGCTTTACCACCCTTGATATACGACTGGTAATGCTTGGAAATTTTGTTCATTGGATTACAGCGGTCATGACATTATAACTAAAGGTCAGCCAGGGTGATTATTCACAGTGGAACAGGGCAGCTTGCAATTCATACAGTCCGTGATGTGTGGTTCCTACACGCTGGCTCAGCGGTAGAGTTGCTGCCTTACTACACCAGAGACCCGATTAGGATCCTGACTATGGGTGCTGTCTGTATCGGAGTTTGTACGTTCTCCCCGTGACTGTATAGGTTTACTCCGGGATCTCCCGTTTCCTCCCACACATTCTCAAGACGTGCAGGTTTGTAGGTTAATTGCCTTGTTAAAATTGTAAATTGTCCCGAGTGTGTGTAGGATAGTGTTAGTGAGTGTGTAGGATCTCGCTGGTCGGCACGGAATCATTGGGCCGAAGGGCCTGTTTCCATGCTGCGTCTCTAAACTAAAACTAAACTAAACTTATCTCTCAGTTTATGCAAGAGCCAGACTTAAAAACAGCTTTTTTACCACGAGCAGTAGCTCTACTCGATAACCAAAAGTCTGTAGCCTCCTTTTGCTCTTTCATTCAAATGTTTAAACTATAATGTTTTATTCTGAATGTTTTAATGTTTTATTTTTTAATTGTTTACTGTATGTTGTGTAGTTACTTGCGAGCAGAGCACCAGGGCAAATTCCTTGTATGTGTAGATACTTGGCCAATAAACTCATTCAGTGTCTTTTAGGGCCACAGTCATCAACTGCCCAACACCTACTACAACATCTTAAAATACATGAGACCCGAGAGCCGACTAAAATGCATAAATACCAACGAATATCAAATAAAATCAGACAATGTTGTAAACACTTAGCAGGTAATGCATCATCTGTGGAGAGAGAAACAGAGTTGATGTTTCAGGTCTGGGACTCTAAGTCAGAACAATGGCAGGGGTTCTTGTCAATAAAATTTAGATGACTTAAAAGAGATATTGCAGAATTAGGCCATTCGGACAATCAAGTCTATTCGGCCATTCAATCATGGCTGATCTATCTCTCCCTCTCAACCCCATTCTCCTGCCTTCTCCCCATAACCTCTGATACTCTTACTAATCAAGAATCTGTCAATACCTTAACAAATATCCATTGACTTGGCCTCCACAGCCGTCTATGGCAATGAAACACGGCGTGGAAACAGGCCCTTTGGCCCACCGAGTCCGCGCCAACCAGCATATGGGACACAAGTTGTATCCTACACCTTAGGGACAATTTACAGTTGCCAATTAACCTACAAATCTGCACGTCTTTGGGATGTGGGAGGAAACCAGAGCACCCGGAGGAAACCCAAGCGGTCACAGGGCAGCCGAGGTCAGGATCAAACCTGTGACAGTGTGAGGCAGCAACTCTACCACTGAGCCACCATGCCGCTCTAAGCCAGAAGCAGGTTCTTGCCAGCAAGACCGTACTTCATAAATAAATAGAAAAAATATAAACGTGTGATGTCTAGCTCCGTAATCCGCACGTCATTGAAATATATTCTCGCAAAATCTATCGAATCAGCTACTTTTGTGACTTCAAGGATCTGAAAGAGGTCACATCTCGATCTCCCTCTCCCCTGAGCCTCAATCGGTTTCATCTTTACCGCTGCGTTACTGCTGATATCATCCCCTTTAATCACACCCATCTTGGCTCAGAAGGCTGTTTGTTCCCAGAATACAAAGACCGCTGTCGTCCATACGTTCTCTAGGTTTAAAGATCCAGATCTGCTTCGGGCGACGCTGGTCGATCCTAAACTGAAAGTTAAATACTAGAGATGTGTCGGAACTGCAGATGTTGGTTTAGACGAGAAATAGACACAAAAAAGCTGTAGTAACTCGGCAGGCCAGGCAGCATCTCTGGAGAGAAGGAACGGGTGACGTTTTGTGGGGTCGAGACCCTTCTTCAGATGCTGAATACTAGAGATACTGGAAATTGAAAATAAAACAGCAAATGCTGGAAATACGCAGCAGATCAGAGGGTCACTATGGAAGGAAGGACAGAACTGAAGTTTTAGAATGCATTTTAAAAGACACTTAGACGCGTTCATGGTCATTAGTCATTAGATAATGAATTAGTCACTCATTTAGTTTATTGTCTCGTGTACCGAGGTACAGTGAAAAGGTGGGGGGAGATGTGAGAGAGTGAAATCGCAAAGGTTACTTGAATTTGGAGAAATCTATATTCATACCACTGAGTTGCAACCTGCTCAAGCAAAATATGTGGTGTTGTTCCTCCAATTTGCGTGTGGCCTCACTTTGACATTGGAGGAGGCCCAGGACAGAAAGGTCAGGGTGGGAGTAACTGCACCTTATATTTCACTTGGGCAGCTTACATCCATGTGGTATGAATATTGATTTCTCTAAGTTCAAGTAACCCTTGCTTTCCCCCTCTCTCCGACCCTCCCCACCCTAGTCCTCCTACTAGTTTCACTGTCGGCCTGATTAATGTCACTGCTCGTATGCCTCCATGTCACCTTCCCCCTCATCCCACAATGAACCATTCTACATTTCCCTGATCATCGTATCTGCTTTGATCTGTCCTTTTCCTACCTTTCATGCTCTTTGCACCTTCCATATCTCGTTTCCCCCCCCCCCCGACTCTCAGTCTAGAGATGGGTCTTGACCCGAAACATCACCCATTCCTTCGCTCCAGAGATGTTGCCTGGCCCACCGAGTTGCTCCAGAACTTTGTGTGTCCTATTGTGTAAACCAGCATCTGCAGTTCCTTATTTCTAATGGAAATATTATTTAGTTCAATTTAATTTCCAAGATACAGCATGAAGCCTAACTTGCCTTCAATTGTCCCCAGTGGACAGGACATAGCACTATAGTGAACGGATGATCGATGGTTGGCGGGGACTCGTTGGGCCGAAGGGCCTGTTTTCGTGCTGCATCTTTGGTGTCAACCGAAGACAGACACAGAAAGCTGGAGTAACTCAGCCGGGACGGGCAGCATCTCTGGAGAGAAGGAATGGGTGACGTTTCGGGTTGAGACCCTTCTTCAGACCAGATGTAAACCAGCATCTGCAGTTCCGTCCTTGGCAAGGTCAGTATGGGAATGGGAAGGGGAGTTGAAATGGTTTGGCCGCTGTCTGGGCTGTAAGGAAATGTGGCGCGGTGGAAAGCTAAGAGCGGGGTGTGGGGAGGGGGGGCGAAGAACAAGCATTTGCTTTGTGTGGTCAAGACGCCCCTATTGCTGTCGGAGACGGGCTCCGTCCTGCCTTTGTGTGTAATGAGTTCTGTCATTGTGAAGATGCAGAATAGACATTCCCACCCAGAGGGAAAGCAACAGCAGCCCTGTTGAGCTCCCATAAAAGCTGCAGTTACACTTAGGCTCTGATGAGATAGCAATCATTTTAGATTAGATGGATCCCCGCTGGTTTTGTACTCACCACTGGCCCGGTTCAGTTAATGTGGCCCTGCGAGGTATTAAATTACTGTCCCCAGACTGCGAGAGATGTCCCTTCACTACTTGAAACAGCGGGAGATTTGCATTTGTCATTTACACCCGACTGATGTGAATGCTGTGATGTGGAGCAAATCTGCAAATTTGTACCATTTCCAATGCAATTGCACATTCAAAGCCCGAAACATGAACTCCGCGTTTAAATACAAAATAATTTACTTCCCTATGCGCTCGCTTTCTTCCATCGTGCAACCTCATCATGCAAGTCCACGACCTCAATCTTCCAGAAAGCGCGGCACGGTGGCGCGACGGTAGAGTTGCTGCCGTAAGGCGCCAGAGACCCGGCTTCCATCCTGACCACGGTTCTGACTACCTCGGTCATCAGGCTTCTGATCGGCCCTTCCACAAGCTCGGGTACAGTCTGATTCTCCTCAACCCATTGCAGACGTTGGGCATTGTCCCTCTGGCGGCACGGTGGCGCAGCAGTAGAGTTGCTGCCTAACCGCGTCTGAGACTCCGAGTTCGATCCTGACGAGGGGTGAAGTCTGTACGGAGTTTGTACGTTCTTCCTGTGACAACATGGGTTTTCTCCGGGTGCTCCGGTTGCCTCCCACACTCCAAAGACGTACATGTTTGTAGGTCAACCGTTCCACCCAGACAAGACTTCAGAGTTAATCTTTTGACTTTAATCTTTTGACTTTAATATACTGGCAGAATCTCTTTGCTATTTTCTTTACCTTATGGGTCAAACCTAACTCTTTACCCTCCTGATTTCCCTCTTAAGACTTCTAGGTTTCTTTCTCGATTATTGATCGAGACATTCACAACATTTAAAAACATTTGGACAGGTACATGAGTAGGCCAGGTTTAGACGGATATGGGCCAAAAGCAGGCAGGTGGATTAGTGTAGGTGGGGCATGTTGGTCAATGTGGGCAAGTTGGGCTGAAGAGCCTGTTTCCATGCAGTGTGACTCAATGACAATATTAGACAAGGACTTCTAAACTTTGGATAAAGTAGTAAGGAAGGAACAGTGATGTCCAAATAAATGCTGTCACAGTACATTCCTCAGCCACCACCTCTGGCAGCTCATTCCATATACCCACTACCCTCTGAGTGAAATTGGTGCCCCTCCAGTTCCCATTAAATCTTGCTCCTCTCACTCTAAATCAATGTCGTCTGGGTTTTTGATTCCCTGACCCTGGGTAAAAAAACTCTGTGCATTCACCTAAATGCTGGAGAAACAGCGGGTGCAGCAGCATCTATGGAGCGAAGGAAATAGGCAACGTTTCACCCTGAAACGTTGCCTACTTCCTTCGCTCCATAGATGCTGCTGCACCCGCT
This sequence comes from Leucoraja erinaceus, assembly GCF_028641065.1. Lineage (NCBI taxonomy): Eukaryota > Metazoa > Chordata > Chondrichthyes > Rajiformes > Rajidae > Leucoraja > Leucoraja erinaceus. The sequence continues at coordinate 27,993,365 of NC_073405.1, read as the reverse complement.
GAGTTTCTCCAGCATTTTTGTGTGATTTTCCAGCATCTGCAGTTCCTTCTTAAAAAACTCTATGTGCATTCACCTTATCTATTACCCCTCATGTTTTTAGACAACTCATTAAAATCACCCCTCGTCCTCCTGTGCCCCAAGGAGTAAAGTCCTAGCCCGCCCTAACCTCACCCTACAGCTCCACAGACGCACAGTTTTGCAGGTTAATTGGCTCCGGTAAATTTGTAAACTGTCCCTAGTGTGTAGGATAGTACTGCCCATTGAGGTGGGCTGTAGAGGGTTTGCAGGACACTCACACTACCGAGTCCACAACCAGTTGGGCATTACGGGGCTGGCAAAGAAAAGGGCCATTCAATCTGCAAGCAAAGCCGCAGAGAAAGCCACTAGGTGGCTTTGGCAAAAACGGGAAAGCAGACTATTATCTAAATGGTGGCCGATTGGGAAAGGGGGAGATGCAGCGAGACCTGGGTGTCATGGTAAACCAGTCATTGAAGGTAGGCAGGTGCAGCAGGCAGTAAAGAAAGCGAATGGTATGTTAGCTTTCATTGCAAAAGGATTTGAGTATAGGAGCAGGGAGGTTCTACTGCAGTTGTACAGGGTCTTGGTGAGACCACACCTGGAGTATTGCGTACAGTTTTGGTCTCCACATCTGAGGAAGGACATTATTGCCATAGAGGGAGTGCAGAGACAGTTCACCAGACTGATTCCTGGGATGTCAGGACTGAAGAAAGACTGGATAGACTTGGTTTATACTCTCTAGAATTTAGGAGATTGAGAGGGGATCTTATAGAAACTTACAAAATTCTTAAGGGGTTGGACAGGCTAGATGCAGGAAGATTGTTCCCGATGTTAGGGAAGTCCAGGACAAGGGGTCACAGCTTAAGGATAAGGGGGAGATCCCTTAAAACCGAGATGAGAAGAACTTTTTTCACACAGAGAGTGGTGAATCTCTGGAACTCTCTGCCACAGAGGGTAGTTGAGGCCAGTTCATTGGCTATATATTTAAGAGGGAGTTAGATGTGGCCCTTGTGGCTAAGGGGATCAGGGGGTATGGAGAGAAGGCAGGTACGGGATACTGAGTTGGATGATCAGCCATGATCATATTGAATGGCGGTGCAGCCTCGAAGGGCCGAATGGCCTACTCCTGCACCTAATTTCTATGTTTCTATGTTTCTATTAAGATGGCTGATCCGTGAGCGGTTGCTGCTGGGACGCAAGTCGGGGCTTGATCAACCCCGGCTGGGTCGCCTGGGCGAGGGTGGCTGATGTTGTGAGACCCGAAACACCCAATGACCCCAGGTCACATCACTGAGGATGCGTCCCAGCGCATCTAGAAGATGTATATTTTTCACACTAGTGTACTGGCCGGCGCGGACTCTGTGGGCCGAAGGAATGGTTTCCACGCTGTACGTCTAAAGTCCAAAGTATAGAGGCCGTCGAGCCCTGGCAGCTTCTCCGTAAATCATCTCAGCATCCTTTCCATTTTTATGTCCTGAGCCGTCTTCACAACTCTTGAACGAGTGGGATTAACAACGAGAGATGCGTACTAATCTGAGTTCACACCGCACCAGAATGCGAAGACAAACAACCTAAAGAAAGTCCCGCAGTATCGACGGGGAAACTGAAACGGTGCAGAATGACTCTCTGAAGTCTTATTTACCCAAAATGTGAATGCTTGGTGTTACGATGATGGGGAGATTGAAGGAGACAGGTGCTTATTCTCTTCCCTCATGTCTCACTTCTCTTTGTCATCCATTAGAGTCTATTTCTGCATCCGTCTGCTGGGCTATTTTGAGCAAATTCGAAATTTTTGATATAAATTTGAAATAAATGATATTCCACCTTTCAAGCTCCACTACTCAAATTTAGCACAAAAATTAATTGAACAACGGTAGTCGGCTGCTATAACCCTAATGAAATAATGCAGGCAGACTTGTTCATCCAGCAGATTTGTCATTCAGTCCTACTCATTTTGTTCGTGGTCCTGTTGTAAATCATTACTTGCTTTTTACATTATCTATTATGTCTAATAGGCAATGCCTGTATTTCATATTACATTTGTGTTCTTAGTTCCACTAATGCTTTCATTGTGTCTTCTCCTGGGAGATGTGCAGGATCTGAGGTGAACTACTTCAGCAGGCTGCCTTGGTTAAATTAATGTATTAAATCTTCCTGTTTTTATTTTAATTGAGAGTTCTCGGAGGACAGAGCCAAGGCACCATCAAGGTTGAATGAAAAGGTTCATGGGGAAATGAGCTGAACCAAGAGATAGGGGGGAGGTGACATCGAAGGCAGCAAAGTGAAAGTCTGCAGCAAATGCGGCCAAAGTATTGGATTATTATTTTAATGGTATATTTGTCCCTTGAAAAGGGCGGTGCTGGCAAGGCTGGATTAAAATTTAGTTTAGAGATACAGCTCGGACACAGACCCTTCGACCCACCGAGTCCACACTGACCATCGATCGCCCGTTCACACTGGTCCAATGTTATCCCCCTTTCGTATCCACTCCATACACACTAGCGGCAACTTTACAGAGGGCCAATTGGCCTACAGAGCCGCATGTCTTTGGGATGTGGGAGGAAACCAGAGCACCTGGAGGAAACCCACGTGGTCACAGGGGGGATGTGCAAACTTCACACCCGCGGTCAGGATCGAACCTGGTTTCTCTGGCCCATAAACTTCCCTTTCCCTAATTGGGTGTTTCAGATGTGAATCTGCCACATTGGTGGGTCTGAGCTATTAAATTCTGTCATTATATGAAATATTATGACATAATCTATACAATTTTTTTTATCATTCACGTTTATTTATGTTTTAATTTCATGTTCTAATGAATGGCAGGCCCACCCATTATTTTATAGATAATATTTACATTTTGAGTAAATACAAAGGATTCCGACCAAAACATTTCCCTATATAGATGCTACCTGACCTGCTGAGTTAGTAGATAAAATATAATGGGCATTTCAAAGGATACGTCAGAGTCATCTGCTGTGTGGAAACCAGGGACTATGGATGCTGGAATGTTGGAGTAGCTCAGTGGGTCAGGCAGCGTATCTGGAGAAAAAGGGCAGGTGATGTTTTGGGTGGGGACCCTTCTTCAGACTGGGAACAGGGTCTCGACCCAAAACATCACCCATACTTTTTCTCCAGAGATGCCTCCTGACCCGCCGAGTTACTCCAGCACTTTGTGTCCATCTTCAGTATAAACCAGCAACTGCAGTTCCTTTTTACACATCACCTGTCCATGTTCTACGGAGATGCTGCCTGACCTGCTGAGTCTTTCCAGGTGAGGCAGAGGTTCACCTGCACTTCGTTGCATTTCGTTGTCTCTGTACTGTACACTGACAATGACAATTAAATTGAATCTGAATCTGAATCTGACTTCCTCAAACCTCATTTATTGTATCCGCTGTTCCAGGTGTCAACTTCTCTAAATCGGTGAGACCAAGCGCAGGCTTGGCGATCGCTTCGCCCAACACCTCCTCTCAGTTCGCAATAACCAACCTGATCTCCCGGTGGCTCAGCACTTCAACTCCCCCTCCCATTCCGAATCCGATTTTTCTGTCCTGGGCCTCCGCCATTGCCAGAGTGACCCGCAAATTGGAGGAGCAGCACCTCATATTTCGCTTGGGTAGTTTACACCCCAGCAGTATGAACATTGACTTCTCCAATTTCAGGTAGTCCTTGCTTTCTCCCTCCTTCCCCTCCCCTTCCCAGCTCTCCCACAAGCCTACTGTCTACCCGCCCCCCTCCTACGACATCAGTCTGATGATGGGTCTCGACCTGAAACGTCGCCTATTCCTTCTCTCCATAGATGCTGCTTCACCCGCTGAGATTCTCCAGCATTTTTGTCTACCTTCAATTTCTCCAACTTCTTTCTTAAACATGCTGAGTTATTCCAGTACTTTGTGTCTGGAATCACACATAGGCCAGACCAGGAATTGACGGGAGATTTTCTTTCCTAAATGACAAGGTCAAGCCAGATGGTTTATATGATCAGCTGGTGTTTCTATATATATATATCATTACTGACACGGTACTTACAGTTTTTCTTTAAATAGTAAATCATATTAAACAAATATCAAAACAGGATTTAAACTCATTACATTGGCCCGCTAACCATGGTGCAGTTGCACAATGCTATCATGCCAGGCACCAAGTTAGTAACTAAAGGCAGCTTTTTCACATAACTATTGAAACAATCCTACCTCTTTAGTTTAGTATAGTTTTTTATTGTCACGTGTAGCGAGGTACAGTGAAAAGCTTTTGTTGCGTGCTATGCCATCAAAGAAAAGACTGGACATGATTACAATCAAGCCATCCACAGAGTACAGTTAAAAGGGACAACATTTAGTGCAAGATAAAGTTCAATTAAAGGAAGCTCAAAGATATGCTTGAGGTCGATGACAAAGTCAAGCCAGATGGTTTAGATGATCAGCTGGTGTTTCTAATATATATATATCATTACAACAGGACTTACAGTTTGGAGGCAAATATAAATCATATTGAACAAATATCAAAACTGATTTAAACTCATTACATTGGCCCGCTAACCATTGTTGCAGTTGCACAATGCTATCATGCCAGGCACCAAGTTAGTAACTAAAGGCAGCTTTTTCACATAACTATTGAAACAATCCTACCTCTTTAGTTTAGTATAGTTTTTTATTGTCACGTGTAGCGAGGTACAGTGAAAAGCTTTTGTTGCGTGCTATGCCATCAAAGAAAAGACTGGACATGATTACAATCAAGCCATCCACAGAGTACAGTTAAAAGGGACAACATTTAGTGCAAGATAAAGTTCAATTAAAGGAAGCTCAAAGATATGCAATGAGGTCGATCTGAAGTCAGGACCACACGCTAGCTGGTGAGAGGTCAGTTCAGTACCTCTAATATTGCAATTTCATTTCAACAGGATGATGCTTGGAGGCAAAATATATTTGAGAAAGCAACACTGATTCGTATAAACTGTGCAAATCCTATATTGCAACAGAAGACATAAAACCTAGCTCTTAAGGCTAACAGAATCGAGGGATATTGGGAGAAAGCAGGAACGGGGTACTGAATTTGAATCAGCCATGATCAGATTGAATGGTGGTGCAGGCTTGAAGGGCCAAATGGCCTACTCCTACATCTATTTTCAATACGACGTTATTTCTGAGGAGAATAATAAAGGTCTTCATGTTGACAGACAGGCTGGTGGCAGGTAGAAGTGGAGGTGTTAGTATTAGTGGAGAAATAAATACAAACTGGAGGCCTTAATTCTAAAGAAGAACTCGGTGGCACAGTGATAGAGTTGCTACCTTACTGTGCTTATAGTGAGGAGACTCAGGTTCGATCCCGACTACGGGTGCTGTCTGTACGGAGTTTGTACGTTCTCCCCGTGACCGTGCTGGTTTTCTCCGAGATCTTCAGTTTCCACGCTCCAAAGACATCCAGGTTTGTATGTTAATTGGCTTGGTATGAATGTAAAATTGTCCCTAGCGTGTATAGGATAGTGTTAGTGTGCGTGGATCGCGGGTGGGTGCGGACTTGGTGGATCGGAGGGCCTGTTTGCGCGCCGTGCCTCTAAACTAAACTAAACCTGAGGGAGCATACTTTTAGCTCTTGGAAATATCAGGAAAGATTGAGATAATCTTTTTTTTTTAATACATCAGGATTTATAAATTGAGGGAAAGAGTACAAGAACAAGGAAGAAACTATGGTCACCACCAACTCAAGTATTACACCTATCTATAGCAACGCAAAGAAGGGGAGATGGAAAGGCTCTAGAGAGTCTATTAAAATGATTCAGGAGATGAAGTCATGGACTGTTTCTGAACTGATATTCAATGATAGACACAACGTACTGTTGTAACTCAGCAGGTCAGGAAGCATCTCTGGAGAAAAAGGATAGGGACCCTCATTCAGAATGAAGTCTTAAGTCTTGAGTCTGAAGAAGAGTCCCGACCCGAAACGTCATCTATTCCTTTTCTCCAGAGATGCTGCCTGACCTGCTGTTGCACCAGCACTTTGTGTCTATCTTTGGTATCAACCAGCATCTGCAGTTCCTTCGTATCTGCTATTCATTGAGTTTTCCCCACACTGCTCTGCTGTAACTGCACTCCTCCAGTGCTCTGTATCATTGACTTTATTTCCACTGACAGAGTTATTGTCATACAGTGTGGAAACAGACCCTTAAGCCCAACTTGTCCACATAGACCAACATGTCCCATCTACATTTGTCCCAACTGACAGCATTCGGTCCATATCCCTCCAAACCTGTCCTATCCATTTACCTGTCTAACTGCGTCTTAAATGTTGGTTTAGTTGCCACGTCAACTACCTCCTCTGGTAACTTGTTCCATACACCCGCTACCTTTTGTGTGAAAAGGTTACCCCTCAAATTCTTATTAAATCTTTTCCCCTTCACCTATGTTGTCTGATCCTCGATTCACCTACTCTGGGCAAGAGACTCTGTGCATCTACCCAATCTATTCCTTGCATGATCTTATACACCTTATAAGATCACCCCTCATCCTCCTGTGCTCCAAGGAATAGAGTCCCAGCCTCCTCAACATCTACACATAGCTCAGACCCCTCTGGTCCTGGCAACATCCTCGTTAATCTTCACGTACCCTTTCCAGCTTGACAACATATTTCCTATAACACGGTGCCCCAAACTGAGCACAATAAATGTGGCTTCACCAACGTCTTATACGTCGAATTGCAACATGACCTCCCAACTTCTATACTCATAATGGCAAGTGGGGCCGAAGGGCCTGTTTCCACACTGTATACTCTATGACTCTTATGAACTCTTTTTAATTTGGTTTCACCATCTGAGGAGAAATAGCACAGGTAAACCTCCAGGGAAGGTAATACTGGGATTTCTTTGGGATCCCCACAGGTAATTATAAGAACATTTCAGAATGCTAGTCTAATGTCACAATCAACAATATTCAATGGTGACTTGATGCCTTTGCCACAGATAACTGTCCCAAAGTCCCAGAAGAACTGGAATCAGAACATTCCCTAGATTGTTTTAAATGTTCTCCCCCTCTAAACTGCAATCACTTTCTTCATCAGCTATTCATTTGTAAAATAAATTCAAAGCAATCTCAAAATTGATTCAGACCTGTAAATTGCCCCTGGCGTGTTCATCAGAGGGAGACCACTTGGTTGCAGAGTTTATTACCAAGGCAATGAGGAGGAAAGGAAATATAGGTCGGTACCGATTTAGGCCACAGCTCTTAGCTACACTGTTCCAGCATTGAATAATGAGTTTAGTTTAGTTTAGTTCAGCTTAGCTTATTATCACGTGTACCGAGGTACTGTGAAAAGCTTTTGTTGCGCGCTGACCAGCCAGCGGAAAGACAGAAGACAAAGACTGAAGAAGGGACTCTTGTGCCTATCAGTGGAAAGGCAATACATGATTACAATTGAGCCATTCGCAGTGTACAGATATGATAAAGGGAATAACATTTAGTGCAAGGTCAAGCCGGTGAAGTCCGATCAAAGATAGTCCGAGGGTCCCTGATGAGGTAGATCTGGACGACCTGCTCTCTGGTTGTGATAGGATGGTTCAGTTGCCTGATAACAGCTGGGAAGAAACTGTTCCTGAATTTGGAGGTGTGAGTATTCACACAACCAGAGGAGATACAATGGAGAGGAGGAAGGGGTATAGGGGACAGATGGATATAACGATGCCTCCAATATTGGAGTAGGGCCTTGTTTACACCAAGCTAACAACCTG